>NW_018224418.1:0-3142 GCF_001263595.1 Phalaenopsis equestris
CTCTTCAAAATTTGTGAAAACCAATTTTACTCGTCCAGTTATTGCCACTGGCGCTTAAGCGTGGGGTCTTGGTTCTTAGGCATGGCCTTCTCAGTTTAACCGACGCTTAAGCGCTAGTGGTTAAAATAACCTAATTAAACCTGGTTAAACCTTAATTACATTAGGCTTAAAATAACGAACAATAATTAGGTCTAAACCATAGTTAGACCTAATTAAACCTATTATGCCTTAAATCTCATTAGACTTAACACAATTAAACCACAATTAAGTCCAAACCACCATTAAACCTCATTAAACCTTGTAGAACCTTAATTACAGTAGGTTTAACATAATAATCCTTAATTAGGTATAAACCACAATTAGAGCTAATTAAACCTTATTAAGCCTTAATCACCTTAGGTTTGGCACAAAAAACCTTAATTAGGTCTAAACCACAATTAGACCTAATTAAACCCTTTTAAGTCATAATCACATTAGGCTTAATTCAACCTAAAAGCTCAATTAGGTCTAACAGTTATTAGACCTAATTAATCATGCTAAGCCTTACTTACATTAGGCTTAATTCAACCTAAAACCACAATTTGGTCTAACATTAATTAGACCTAATTAATCATATTAAACCATACTTACATTAGGATTATTTCAACCTAAAACCCCAATTAGGTCTATCACTAAATAGACCTAATTAATCATATTAAGCCTTACTTACATTAGATTGCTTAGTTCAACATAAACCCCAATTAGGTCTAGCACTAATTAGAGTTAATTAATCATATTAAGCCTTACTTACATTAGACTTAATTCAACTTAAAACCCAATTAAGTCTAACCCTAATTAAACCTAATTAATCAAATTAAGCCTTACTTACATTAGGCTTAATATAACTTAAAAATGAATTAGGTCTAATACTTATTAAACTTAATTAATCACATTAAGCCTTGATTACATTAGCCTTAACTCAATCTAAACCCAATTACGTCTAAATCTAATTAAACCTAATAAACTAACTAAAACTGACCCAATGTAGGTTTAATTCACTTTCAAACCTAGTTAGATTGATTTGAAATTAGATTTAATCAAACCCTTAAGTCTTAGCTACATTAGACTTTAGTCAACCTGAATTCTTAGGTTCTACCCAACTTGAACCTAAATCAAATCAAACCCTTAGGTCAAGCTCAACTTGAACCTAATTCAATTCAAATCTTTAGGTTTAATCCACATTGAAATTAAATCAAATTTTAAGTCATATCTACATTGGAAGTAAAATCATTTCAAACTTCAGGTTCAACCCATATTGAATCTAAATCAACCTTAGGTCCTAATCACATTGGATCTAACTCAACATTATGTCCTACCTACATTTGACTTAAACTATTTTAAACTTTAGGTTCTACCTACATTGAACCGAAATCATCTTATGTCCTACCTATATTGGAGTTAAACCATCTTAAACTTTAGGTTCTACCTACATTGAACCGAAATCATCTTATGTCCTACCTATATTGGAGTTAAACCATCTTAAACTTTAGGTTCTACCTACATTGAACCTAAATCATCTTAAGACCTACCTATATTGGACTTAAACCATCTTAAACTTTAGGTGAACCTAAATCATTTCCACACGTTAGGTTCTATTCAAATTGAATATAAACAACAATAATCCTTAGGTTCTACCAACATTAATCCTAGATCCTATGTCTATTATATTGGACCTCAACAAAACTTACTTAAGTTTAACTGACATTAGACCTAAAATAAATGACACAAAAATGCATCTTATAAATCAACTGACATAAACAAAAATGACATAAAATCCACTTTAAAAGAAATAAAAATTTAAACTTGAACCTAAAAATGTAATTTGGTTTGAGAAGATATTTTGAAGGAGGTAACCCATGATTGCCAAAAAAAATCAACCAACCATTTATGGCTAATCAAACCGCAAACATAATGATCCAGGACAACGAAATCATGGGATCTTGATCGAGTCATCCAAAAAAAAAACAACAAAATGCAAAATGACAAAGTTCAATCGATTAATAAATCATAAACAACCTAAAATTTTTCAACCCCAAAAATCTAAATAAGACATTAAAACTTAAATTGAACCCTAATGAACAAAGATCACAGAATGTAACTTGAACAGATGTGTTCAAATCTATGAAGATTTCATGGATGATTCAATATGTCATTGCTGACAAGAATTTTCCAGCCTTGGTTTAAACATGTTTCAGACTAAGTAGATTTGAATACTTTAGAGCCCCGGGATGCCGGAGCCATAGACATCTTGACTGAGTCATTTTAAAATTATTCAAATAACTAAATTGATAAATTTAAACATGTTTTCATGTTAATCGTGTTTTCTTTTGCAGGTTTACTAAAGACATAAAACAAATTACACTCTAGATTTACTTTGCATGTCATAGGGTGTGCTAACTCTACTTTGTAGGATGACATTCTGAAGCGAAAAAGGTAACTCTCAAAACAACAATAAAAAAAATAAAAAAAACAACAAAAACAAATTGACAAAAACATAACAATAAAACAACAGAATCTCAAAACAAAATGAGAACAATAGAGCTAAAATAAAACAAAACAAGATCAAAATAAAACAACCTGACACGACACAAACAAATACAGTAAAACAATACCTTTATGGTAGAATCAGATTCTTAGAGACCTATTACCCTAGGAATAAACATTTGATGTTTCTTTCTTGACTATGACATTTCTTAGAAGAATGATTGTTAATGTCAATCAGGAGTTTTCTCAGAAAGTCTTGACCTTTTGAGATATAATTAACTATAGGAGCTTGCTCCTACAAGAGAATGAATAACTCAGAATAGGAAAAACACCAAAATCTTTGGCTATCAAGTTTTTCATGTGGTTTTCCTTATACGAGAAATCATTTTTTTTATAATGTTTACAATAAGATCATCCTGACCTTTCTTTTCCTCATGTTCTCTATTTTTTGCCCTTTTCTACTTTCTCCTAGTTTATTAACTTCTAAGAATCTTTCACATGATTTAAAAGAATAAGTTACTTGGTGATTAAGAAAATAAAATAGATAAATAGAATGGGGACTCCTTTCAAACAACAACACCAAACCAATGACATGACGATAATTGGCGGGGGCGGGAAC
>NW_018224418.1:3152-7215 GCF_001263595.1 Phalaenopsis equestris
GCCGACACGAGCTCCGGCGGCCGACAAGAGAGTGGCGACTTATACACCAAAATAAAATGTAGTTTTAAGTATTTATTTTATGCTTATTTTTTGTGTTATTGCACTTTATAGAAGTTTACTTTCAATTTTTTGTTGTAGGTATATCAATTTTAGGCTTTTGAAGTAAGAGTAGCAAAAATGATGAAATTTAGAGCCAAAACAACAAATTTTTGAATTATGGCGCATGACGCACCAGATGCGCCAAAACACAGAACAATGTGGTCTTCAGCAAACTGGTGCATGATGCACCAGATTGGCGCCATATGCACCATTGGATAGAGAGTTGGGGCATGAGGCGCCAGATTTCATGCCAAATGCGGTAGGGACAACTTTTGGTAGATTTAGGCAGTTTGAGACAAATTTTGTGCAAACTTTCAAATGGAAATTTATTCTAAAAACTTTTTGGAGTAATTCAATTCATCTAGGCACTTTGGAAGGTTCTTTTACGAAGGGATATGCCTCTTGGATCAATGGACATAACTTTTTAATTTAAAAGAGTTGACTTTTTGACAGAATTTTGAAAGGAATTTTGAATTATTTTTGGAGAGAGTCAACCTTTGATAAAAGAGAGGGAAGTCTCTGGCTTGGATGGTGTGTGTGGCATGAAGGCAAGAAGGAGAGTTAGATAGGGAGAGAGAGAGAGAAAGGCAAGGGCTTGGAGATTATGTTCAAGGATTGTAAGAGGAAAGGGAAGGTGAGAGATTTCTTCTTCATTACAATTCTAAGAGAGAATTGAGAGTAAAGAGAGAAAGTTCTTAAAGAGAACTTCTAGGGATTTTTTTGGGAAGGAGTGTTAGATAAGTTGTGTTTTTTTCCTTCTTTGTTTTGTAAACTTGTTTTTATATAAGAAATGTGTGTTTAGTCGTATGCTTCTCATGAATTCTTAGTACTCTGCTTTATCTTTCTCCCTACAATGAGATATGATTTTGTAAAGAATTAGTATTCTTTAATATGATTTTAAATGTAAATAATTTGTGATGATTTAAACTCCGATCTTCATTTACTTTTTAATCTGACCAATTGAAATGTTAAAATGTGTAGAGAAACATATGTTCCAAAAGGGCTACGATTTCTACAACATGGGGAGAATCACATTTGATTTCATGGGAGAGTATTTCATCCATAGTGTTGTGTGCAAAAAAATAAAGAAAATATACTTTGTTGGATGTAGAATTGGAGATTTTAAGGCGACAGATTAAAATTCCCAATTTGGTTCATTTGATTGGAAACTGATGCGAGATTGTTAGCCCTCAAGGGAGGGAGTAGTGGGAGCTCTGGAGTGGTTGCCGGTTTCCTCCCTGCCTATCCACAAAATTAGGGACCAAATGCTGGATTAGTCAATTTTTTTAATGCACTTGAAAGAGGTTTCAAAATAGTATTGCTCCTCTTTCACACAAAATAGTTTATATATATATTTTCAAATGATTTTAATTTCTTCACAATACATATACTCATTGTAAAGGGGAAGGATGCTTTCATCAAATAAATAATCAATTTGAACTTTTCGTCACAACATAGTTTTAAATTTCATAAATTTACTTTTGAAAGTTTAGCATTTAGTTTACTTAACTTTTTCATTCAACTGTATTTTAATTAGCATTCACTTGTTACTTAATATTCAAACTTTGCAATTTAATTTTTGTATTTTTAAACTTGTACTTTACATTATAATCTTAAGAACTTATTCATAGGCATTTCCAACTTCCCAGTGGCATCAATATCTAATACTCTATTAGAGCCCTTTATTACTTGAGAGATATGCATACTTGCATTAATTTTAAAGGGGATTTGACAGTTTAAAGATTTTTAAATGATAAAACTATTTTATATGAAGTTATTTTGTTGGGACTAATTTGCATATTTGTTATTGTATCTGCCATGTGTATTTTATTATATTGACAAATATTTACAAAATTAACACACTAAATCCACCCACATCATGTTTTTGGCGTTGTTGCTAGGGAAGTAATGGAAAGTAGTAGTAAGTTATTTTATAATTTAGAGTATTTTTATTTTAAAAATTAAAAAAAAGAGTGTTTGTAGTTTTCGTTGAATATTTTCTTATTTAAGCGTGTTTTCTTATTTTAAATTACTTGTGTTTTTTTGATCTGAAAATTTAGTACCTTACAATTCTGATTTAGAAAGAACTATTAGAAAAGTTTGAAAACAACAAAAAGAGAGAACATATTAGCAAAATGGCTTGAAATGAAAAGGAACATCATTAGACACCTTTAATAGATTATGCTAATTCTACAATTGATGAAATTCATTTAAGTATACAAAACTGTGTTGTAGCTGCCAATTCATTTGAGCTTAAACCTCCAATTATTCAAATGTTTTAGAAAAATCATCTTGGGTGAACACCAACTGAAGATCCTAATTTACACCTTGCTAGTTTTCTAGAATCGTGTGCTACTTTTAAATATGATGGTGTGTTGAATGATGACGTCAGACTTAGACATTTTTCTTTTTCACTAAGGGATAAAGCTCAGATGTGATTAAAATCATTAGCATCTGAATCTATCAAAATATGGGGATATTTATCACAAAATTTTTATCTAAATATTTCCTACCTTAAAAAACTGCTAAGCTTAGAAATGATATTACATCTTTTTGTCAATTTTAAGGAGAATCAATTTATGAAGCTTGAGAAATATTTAAAGACTCCTTGAAAAATTTCCACACCTTGCATTGCTAGATTGGTTAATAATTCAAACTTTTTATAATTGATTGGTTGGATTTCCTAGATCGATAATTGAGGGTGCTGCTGGTGGATCATTAATGTCAAAATCATTCAATGAAGCATATTCTTAAATTGAAGAGATGGCTATTAATAATTTTCATTATCCCTCTGAAAGGGTAAATAAAAAAAGAGTAGCTTGTATTAATGATTTTGATGCAATATTTATGTTAGTTGCACAAATAGCTGCTATTTCGAAGAAGATAGATCAATATGGATTGAATTATTCTTAGACATAACCTATGCTTGAGAAAAATTCATTGGGACAAATGATAGAATCTCAATCTTCTTGTGAGATGATCCCAATTTTTTATATGTAAGGATTTATGAAGTTGACCTCGCTAAAAACTTGATCCCAATTTTTTTTATGTAAGGATTTATGAAGTTGACACCACTACAATGCCAAAAACTTGATTCGTGTACTAAAAGTAAGTTGTGTAAAATATATATCAGTATAGGTAATTATCAATGGGATTATACACAAGGATACGTATCGTTATCAAGTAGTAATTGACTTTCTACTTAAGCCCCAAATATCGATCCCATGGGGAAGGTTTAAATTTGCAATGATAAATTTTACTAGGAAATTCATTGAAAGTAAAAAAAAAATTACTATCACTAATTTCGAATGTTGAGATAAAAACTAAATTTCTTAACTATTAGCAAAATAGAAATGCAAGATTTAAACAGTAACCACTAATTTACTTACAATGTTTATGTAATGAAGATTTCTTATGTGAAAAAGCATCCTTCCCATTACAATGAGGTTTTGGTGAAATGAGACAAGATAAATGCTTATAATATGTATCGTGCCATATAGGAGTAGTTTTAATTCTCTACCCTGATACAGTTGTTGACCTCACTTTTGGTTGAGGTCTAGAAAACTTCTTTAGTAGCTTAGGTCTAGCCATAGGACTTTCCTATTGACTAGTCTTAGAAAATTAGAAAAGGTACCCCACCATTAGAAATTCAAAGCCTTTCTCTTTACTCAACTTGAAGTTTCACATATTGATCTTAACTTCTAGCATTTAGTAGGTAAGATCATTGTGAGAGGACTCAAGAGGAGTTCCTATAGGATTAATTAGCCTTATGATTGACCCTTGGTGTTGGTTTGGAGTTAGGATACACAATATCCTCACAATATTTTAGCTAAAACCAATCCATAAGGACCCAAAATGGGGATTTCATTGATCCATGGTTCATTTAGAATGGATATTTATCCAATCCTATGTGAAATGCCTAACTTGGTATTTTGCTCCTAGGCACCTCCAAATTACCTAACTG
>NW_018224418.1:7458-7760 GCF_001263595.1 Phalaenopsis equestris
CCTTGGTCCAATTTGGTCAATTTGACCATCTTTGACAAAATCCCCAAATTAGCCCCAATATTGGCTAACAACACAAATCTCAACAATTGAATGCCTTAGACCTCAAATTAGCATTCAATTTTTATTGAAAATCCTTTATAAGGTCGTCTGTGACCAAACAAAACAATTAATTTGAGCTTAGCCCAAAGCTAGATCAAGTTAGACCCAAATTTAACCCTTAAAGGCTTAATGGCTTAATTTAGGTCTAAACCCAAATAAATTAAAACTCACCCAAATTGACCACCAAATCAAATTCAAAATAA
>NW_018224419.1:0-296 GCF_001263595.1 Phalaenopsis equestris
AGGACCTGAGCAATTTGGCAAGGCGCGTCGGCTCTAGAGAGGCAGCTATTCTCGTACGAGAGGCAGAGGAGGAATTCCTGATTTGTTCCGCTGGAAGCAGAAGAGTGTCTGCGGGGAGGAGGCGCGGGCACAGAACAGGAAGTTTTCTCCGGTGAACAGGTGTGATCTCTGGTAGAAGGGATCAGAGCTCTCTGTTCGGTTGGCGAAGGCAGTGAAGTTCACGAGGAGAAGCCTAGTTCTTGGAAGGGCAACAGGTAGAATTCATTGGAAGAAATCCTAGCCACGACAATGAGTTC
>NW_018224419.1:1568-12121 GCF_001263595.1 Phalaenopsis equestris
ATTGTTATTTTGACCCCCAATTAATGAACTAAAGTAAAAGGGCACTTTTGTAATGTGGTACCGCTCACCTACTACATCTCACCTACCGTTCACCTACCTCTCACCTACCGCTCACCTACCTCCCACCTACCACTCTCTTGCTTCTATAAATAGAGAGGGTATGAGGCTTAGGAGAGCAAGGGAAGAAATCTTATGGGTGTGAGGCTTAGGAGAGCAAGAGAAGAAATCTTAAGGGTGTGAGGCTTAGGAGAGGAAAGGGAGAAGAGATCTTAAGCTACCACGAAGGAGGAGAGAATAGCTAGAGAGCTAGAGAGGAGGAGAGCATTTTGAGGTCTTGTATCAAGGTGTCGCTTGTGAGGAAGGTCATAGAAGGAAGATGAGGGCTTATCTCTATGTATAAGCTATGTATTCTCCATTTCTTTTGCCTTAGTAAAATATTTGATTGATTCCCTCCCGTGGACGTAGATCCGGTTGGATCGAACCACGTAAACGATCTGTGTTTGCTTGTGTTCTTTTTCGTCTCTTTTCTATGCCAGAAAGTACATATCTCACAACATTTACGTTCAAAAAGATGCCCTCACCATATTAGTTGGAGAAGAAGCAACGTGAAAATTAAAAGAATTTCTTAAATTCATGTTCATTTATCTAATCAGACTTTTACAGGATGTTTTGAAGAAAAAGACCATTGCTACGTATGGTTGAAATTATTGCGGTTGTACATGATAAAAAATTTGACCAGTAAGTTGCACTTGAAGCGGTGTTTGTGTTATGTGATGATATAATGCACATCTCTTATAAATCACTTACATGTTCTTAAGGTGAACATCTTTGATTTAAAAGTCATGAAAGTTAAGTGTGGATAAAAAGAATTTAAATTAATTGTATTTGTACTTAAATATACCATCTTGAATGTCAAGAGAAACTTGGTCTAGATGATATATATATATATATACTCAGATCAGTTGTTCGGGCTTCTGCTTGTCAGTTGTAAGTCCCCTCTGGTCTAGGTTCGAATCCCCTCGAGTGTAGGGTGTGATACACGAATTCTTAGGCGTATGAGGGATGACTGAGGCTCATATTAAAGCTTCTTGTCATTCCTTTAAATATATATATATATATATAGCCCTTCCCCTTCTCCTAATGTTCCATATTTACGGGTCCAATAGTTTGGTGTGAAGAAGTTATGCATAAAAAGGTGAATTTAACCTAAAGTTACTTTCTAAAATTAGAGTCTTGTTATCTCCTTTCAATTTCTTGCTTCACACTTGCAATATCCACTAGTCTTCTTTGGGAATTTATGTTGCACATGTGAATTTGTAGTAATTGCATGGTGTGCAAATATGTGAATATATATATAATACCCTATTTTTTAAAAAAGAAGATGAACAACTAGTGGAAGAACCTATTATTCAAGGAGAGGCCCTTTCACTCCATGTAGAACTCAAAAAAGGTGTTTTAATGATGATAAGAATATTAGATCAAAATTTAGAAATAAACTTAAGACATGTAATTACTATAAGGCAAAGGGACACATCAAGGCTAAATGTTACATGATCTAGAATAAAAAAAAAATTCTAATAAAAAGGTAAACATCAAATCATTCTGGTGAAGCCAATATTATTGAAGAAGTTTCTAGTGATGGTGAACTCCTAGTTGTCTTTGATAGTGAACCTTGTAATGATAAAGTTTTTTATTCAAACTACACGTTTTATTTGTGTCTCAACTTAGATTAGTTTTTAACATATGGAATGGTTTCAAAAGGAAATGTGCAAAAGAACAATAATGTTTTTTATGCGATAATTGTTAATGGAACTATTCAAATCAAAATGTTTGACAAAATCATAAGAATACTTAAAGATGCTAGACATATTCAAGGTCTGAAAAGGAATTAAAATTTTTTCAAGTACTCTTGAGGTTAAAGGGTGTAATTACTCTAGTGAAATTGGAGTTTTAAAGGTCAACAAAGGCTCTATTATAGATATAAGAAGGTTATTGGATTTCTTTAAAATTGTATAATAGTAGGACATGCAACAATAACTACTTATGAGTATGAGATGTCAGGTATTTAAGCAACCACAATTTGGCAAATGCGTCATGGGCATATGAGCGAGAATGAGATGGTTAAATTGAACTAAAGATTACCTTTAAATGGTTAGAGTATTACTAAACTGAAGTTCTGCGGACACCATGCAGTTAAAAAATAGAAAAGAGTTAAGTTTAACGTCATCATTCATATTATTAAGGAAATATCAAACTAAACACGTTCTGCCTTTTGAGGATCATCAACATTACCATCCAAAGACTAATGCTTAGGAATGACTTCTCTAGAAAGGTTTTGGTTTTATTCTTAAAAAAGAAGATTGATATTTTACTAATTGTATGGAGTGGGAGATTATGACTAAGAAGCCAACTAGAAATTAGATAAAATATTTTTGCATAGACAATAGGTTGGAGTTCTACTCACTCCTATAAATTAGAAGGAATATTGAAAGAATTCATTGTTTAACATACCATAATAAAATAATGTGGCAGAATGAATGGATATGATTAAATAGAGAATAATCATTGCATACTCTATAATGCTATGCTACCTAAGTCATTTTGTCCTAAAACCGATTTTACAGCATACTACATGATGAATTGTTCTTCTTTTATTGCCATTGAAAACAAAACTTCACAAGAGATTTGGTTGGGTATCCCTACATATTACTCTAATTTTGTAGGTTATACTTGTCTTATCAATAAACTTTGAGCATACAGATTGAAGGCTTATACCATTTGATCAATAATATAACATCCTTTATATTACAATTTGAGTTCACTTGCTTGATTGGCTTCATTTTAAATTTTTTCTTTAAAGAAGTATTGCTTAAACTATAAATACTGCTATTTATTTTGTACAAGAAAACTCACTTTTTTGATTTGGTACCACATTAGCCAAATCTTTCTATTTATAATTTCTTATTTGGTATAGTGAATTATCCTCATCTAGTTGTGATTTTTTCCATCTTGGATTTTCCACATAAAATCTGAATATTTTTTCTTTATTTTATTGTTTATCACTTCTATTATGTTTCAAGTCATAATTGTTGTTATAAGGAGCAAATACCTTATTGAAAGTCAATACGAATATCATAAATATATCTTTCTTAAAAGTGGGATAACAATATTCTCGGAGCTACCATACTTTAACAAATTAGTTGTACAAAATTAATTCCAATTATAGAAATTTCTAAAACAATGTACTAAAACAATTGCTAAATTGCAGTCTGACAACAGTTTGAAAAGCAAAATAGTTTAAAAAACTGTTCCATATAGGCCCTAAATATAATCCAACTCCTCTCAAAATTTCAATGATGTTTTCTAACTTGAATGTGATTTCACATTGCATGTCTAGTATAAGTAATCATCTTTGAAAGTAGGGTGATTTTCAACCACCTATAACTTAGGAATTGAACTAATTTGATTGCTTAGTATAAATGTTTTCACATAAGAAAATTATCTTCTTATTAATAACTTCTTTTTAAAAGCAAAGTCATATCAATGCTCATAAAATCTATTTTAATTTATATTCTCATAAACTTTAAATTTAAATATTGTTTATATATATATATTTTTTGAGATCATTGTGTAAAGCTTGACCATAATGAACTTGTCATGATCTAATAATACTAAACTTTATATAATTTAATATCTAATTTCTTTTAATTATGTACTATTAAATTAATGATATTTTTTGGTAGGTATAGATTTCTCTAGTCATGGTAAGCAATAATAGCCTTTGAATTTAAAACATTCAGCCATACTTAGCCAACCACAGCCAAGAAATGTAATAATTATTCCAAAATCTAGACCAACTTTGCCCAAAAAAGCTTTAACATGATATAGCATACTTCAAAAGTTTAGGAGTGTATTGAATGAATAAAAATGTGATTTTTATTTTGTTTTAAGAATTTCCTCTCTTTTCTTAATTACATGTTTATATATTTTTTAAAATATTAAGTTATAAAATTATTTTAGTAAGAATTTGTATTTTTTTTTTTTATTATTTTTGGGGCAATTTGTAGTTTTTAATATCTTTTTTTATGGATTTAACAAATAATATTTTAATTTAAGACAACTTTTGAATATCTTGAACGATATTATAAATAAAAAATTTAAGACAAGATATTTTCTCTTTTTTTTTTTTAATTTAAATATCTTATTGTTGGTCTTCCAATTAAAACTAAATTAAAGGCTAAGCTTGAATAGCATTTGAACCATCGGTTCTATAAAAACCAGACTGATTCACTGGTTCTGCTGTTCAACCCCAGTTCTGACTGGTTCAATCTCGTTGCTATGCAGAAACGGTTTTGAGCTTGTACCAAATTGATTGAATGATCGATATACAACTGATGGTCGAACCAGCAGATCCGATCTGATTTTTAAAACCATGATTCCGGCCAAAAAAAGAATTTGTATGTTAATATAATTTTTTTTATCTTTTTCTAAGGCATGTTTGACAACAAATTAGTGGTTAGAACAATATTTTTATGACCGACCGATCCTATGATTGTGGCATTATAGGTTAGCTATGAGAAAAGTTAGAAGAAAAAGCTTGATTTATAATTTGGTGGAGTGGTCAAGTGGAAAGAATAAAGGGCTTTGGACAGCCATGACTACATTTTATTATTTTAGTACCATGAATTTTGTAATATTGCGTTTGCAATTAGATGCAATTAGTGATAAAAGGATGGACTATTTTTTAATTGCATCATAGACATTTAGAGATGATAAAAATGCTAAGTTGATGATCATCAAGTATTTGTATGGGAGAAGGTTTAAGTAATTTGCCAAGGAAGTTAGTGAGCTTTTTTAAATAATTTATAATGTAAAATCAATTAAATGAATTATGTAATTTAAAAATTATTTTTTATAAAAAATATAATAATTTATTTTATTGGTAGACTATCACATTTACAATAATAATAACTTTTTATTATGATGTCCTTTTGATGAATTTGTAATTAAGTATAAAACATGGGGGGACTTAAAGTAGCACATGCCCTCTAAAAATAATATAAATGTATGTATGGATGTATATTTATGCTCGAAAAATATTCACGCATATTTAGATGAGAGCTGACAATCAGACTGGACGGTCACCTCATTTGGCTGGCCAACCAAGCCAACAGGTCGACCACATTGTCGGATGGACCCAACAACGAAAAGGTGTCAGACATACGAAAATATGTCAGATATACAAAAAAGAGACATTGAGGACAATAATTATTTGTAATAACTTGTAAATTCTAAAAACAATTCGTTAGAAGGCTTCTCGACTCATACTAGGTGCAAGTCTTTCATGGGGTTGTTTCCGGCTTTATAGCTAAACCTCCATTTCTCTTCTTTTCTAGTGGCATCCTCGCCACTTCGACATGGATAAGTCTCGCCTTTTGGAGCTCCACCTAATAGTCATATGATAGAGTTTCATTCCTTTGAATTTAGAGCTACCAAGATTTTTGTCGACAAAACAATTCGCAGATTGCTTACTGGGGATCTCAGGACACGTTGGGTCAACTACAATCACGATTAGGTAAACTTATGGTCTTAGTAGATTGGGATGACAAGTCTGTGGTACCCTGACCGAGCTACCTCTACCTTCAAGGGATTACTTCTCCCTTCCTTTGGCTACCTCTATTGAATCATATCGCTCTTTTTGCCTTCATTGGTATCATATTGATGGCCCAATTACCGATGAACTGTCACTCGTTTGGAATTCAATGATTTGTCATCTGCCCTTATGACTCAGATGTGCTTCGACGTATCAGGATTCCCTGTCATGATGATTTGATTATTTTACAAGCTCTGTATGTCTATGAGTCTGTTACCTATGTGAGACCGTGAGAGACTCACTCACCGCCTCATAGCTTAGTGAGAGCTTTGAAAGCATCAAAGTATTTATATGCGAAATAACCATTCTTTGATAGCTCTGTGCTAGTTGTCACTTTTAATGTAAGCAAATCTCCTTAGATCAAGAGTATTTTTTAGCATACCCTAAGATATGATTAACCTAATAGGATACATCTCCTTGGGAGCATTATAGGCCCCATAACAGGCAAACACACCTAAATTTATGGTTGTGGGTAGTCTATTTAGGCATTTTATCATGAATATTAATCTAAAGTGCTTCCGTCCGATCTTGTTTGAGCAGACATACTTGACCTATACTTGCGAGGTTTATCACACTTAGGCTCTTTACTTTTCTTTCTCTTGTTTGTCATCTTTATAGTATGCTCGTCTTTTTCGGTTCTTCTCTTCTCATGATCATTCACATGATCTCAAAGAGAGAATTACTTGGAAAAGATAAGCATCAAATATTAGTGTAATTAATTGCTCCTTATACACAACAACAAAATGAGGTTATGGAAAGAAAGAACGGGAGAATGGTAAAAATGGCAACAAGTATTTTGAAGACGAAGAGTTTATCAAATATATTTTAGACTGAAGCTATTACAACCTCAATTTATATTTTAAATATATCTTCAATAAAGGTTGTTCAGAATATTACACCTCATAAAGCATAGCTTGGTATAAAATCTATGGTCATTTATTTGATGGTATTTGGAAGCATGATTAAAGACGGAAGTAAATTGGAAAAAAAATCTAAAAGGATGATATTTGTTGGCCGTTAGATCTATCCAATCGGGGGAGTTTCATTATGTGAGTTGGGGGTGTGGGGGCAACACCCCGCGGTTTGGTACAAAGGTAATTTAAGTAATTACATATTGTACTATAGGTTATACATATGTCATGTTTGTAACCCTAGGTGACCTGAATCTTGTATTCTATACTCTTTTCTGAATATCAAAAAGAAGCTCCTAATGATGTAGGCATATTTGCCGAACCACATAAATCTCTGCGTGTTCTTCTGGATTTGTGTCGATTCCTTGTTTTTCTTTGCCCTAAATTCTCAACAAGTGGTATCAGAGCGAGGTTCTAGGACAAGGAAGAAAAATTTCGGCGGCATGGGAACAAAGAAGATTTTGGCCGAGGAGTTCGGCTAGTGTTTGAACGGTTCAGGCTCCAGGCTGAAGGCGAAGTTTGGAGTTTGGCTTCGACGAAGTTCGGTGAGGGTTCGATTGGCGAATCACGACAGCAGTTTGTGAATTGTGGGAGAAGGCGTTCGCGGGTTCGGGCGCGAAGGAACAATTTGCGTCTGTGGTTTCCGCAAATCTCGCTAGTTCGGTGAATTCGGCGAAGAACTATTCACAACGGTGATTTCCGCACGTGAGGAAGCAGTTGCGCGGGAAGGGGATCGCTTGAATCGCTGGAGCCGAAATAAGAATTAAATGAGATGACGAGATTATAATATCTTAAAAAAAGTATCTGTTGGTGTTATTAAAGAAGTACAATATTCTAAATTGCGAGATCTCATCAATACCCACAAATACAAATGAATAACTTGTTCAAAATGATGGTACAACCAAGGCAAATGAAAAAAATAATTAGAGGAATTGTTGGTGATCATATATCGTTTACTCATACTAGGCATGATATTATATACTCAGTCAATATTGTTTAAAGATTCATGCATAATCCTTCAGTACATCATCTCGAAGCAGTCGAATGCATTCTTCATTATTTTCGGATGACAACTAGCTATGAGATTTGGGACAAACCTGTTTCTACTTTTAATTTAGTTTGTTTCACTAATAGTGATTGTGCAAGTTCTAAAGATGATCGAAAATGTACAAGTGGATTTATCTTCATCCTTGGATATGGAACAAAATCTTGGAGGCACAAAAAAGAAAGCAACTACTGCATTATCGTTTTCTAAGGCCAAATATATTGCAGCTTCTTCAATAACTAGTCGAGCAATTTGAATGAGAAGAATATTCAAAGATCTTCAACAATCTAATTGAACCAACAAATATATTTTTGCAATAATAAATCTATAACATCGAAGACAAAGAAATTCAATTTTTTATGGTAGACCAAAATATATAAAACTCGACATCATTTTGTGTAAGAAGTTGTTTCCAACAAAACTACTACAATCAAGTATTGCTCTACAAAAGATCAAATTGCTAATGGATTCACAAAAAAACTCTCAATTTACAAACATTTAAGAGATTTATTAATGCAAAACTATTTAAATATTCATATTACTAAAACTATATGTGAAATATTGTTTTGTCAAAAGGTGTGAGAGGACAAAAACCATGACTAATAGCTTCTTTTGTGGTGTGCTTATTTGTACCTTGAAGGAAAAAAGAAATGTTACACATGATATTATGCTCTCATAAGAAAAGTCTCTTATTTCTTTCTCTATTCTCCTCTATCCTTTCCAACATCCCTTGCATTTAATTTAACCATTCCAAACACTTGAAACAAGTTATGTTAAATTCTGCATAAACCTTGCTCGATGCTGGCTACCAAAGAGATCAGATGTTGTAAGGCAGGAAAGAAAGACAATCTGCGCGATAAACGCAATAAAGAGATTATCATATTCCTTTTAAATGCTCGTGCTCATAATAGGCTCGTGTTTGAAATAGGCTCATGAACAGTGTGTTCGTGTTCGGCTCGATTTAAACATTCATGTTCATGTTCTACTCGAAATTGGCTCTTTAAAATTAAATTGATAAAAATAAATGTAGAGTGCTAAATTCAAATCTGGATCAAATGTATGCAAAATAAGGCACATAACCACATTAGAAAACTAGCTAGTATGATTTAAACTTAGTATAAATATATATATAATATTATTATATAAATAATTACATAATTTTTTTTTTATTTAGAGCTAAAACAAGCCGAATACGAGCGAACAAAAAGATGTTCGTGTTTGGCTCGTTTATAAATATTTGTTAGTGTTCAACTCGTTTACTTAACGAACGAGTCAAAAACGAACTTCTTAACGATCCGAACACAAGCTGTTCTCAAACAACAAGCCATTTTGACAGCCCTATTGATCATTGCGTGTACTGGGAAGAAAGCCCACTAATCTCTGTCCGCTTGTAGAAAGAGAAAGATGACCGTTGAATCCGTATAAAAGGACTTCTTCCATAATGCTTCTTTCTTCCTTCCTTTCTGAAAGCACTGCCTCTTAATTTTGAAAAGAGGAGAAAGCTCTCTCTCTCCTCTCTCTCTCTCCCCTGCTTTAGGTCAAATTTGGTTCCCCATATGCTTTTGTTTTAGCTGATGACTGACGAATTGGATCAACTCTGAATGCCTTTGCCTTTGGGAGTGAGAGTTACAGAATCCCAGTTTTATGAAAAGGAGACACCTTTAAACATCTGAAAAACTGTATTTTTATTTGTATGATTGAATTTTTATGTCATGTGCAGCATTATAATAGTTAGAGAGATTTAAAGAAAAATAGACCATCTTTATCTTCTTGCTTTGGCTGCTCTTATTGTTTGATGAATCCACTTGTTCCATGCCTACGTTTGAATGACTTCCAGCAATTTTGTCGGCCGGTTCCTATGCATTTGGAGCGTGCAGTAGAAGTAGAAAATTATTATTTACACTTAATTGATTGAGAAAATATGTTTTCGTTGATTATTTTTAAGAAAAATGTTGTTAAAGGAGGTGATGTTATGGTTTTCTTATGATGGCATCTTAAATAATGTAATAGATCATATGTTTGTGTTTAAGAATTATTAGGTACGAAGTCCTCATGCATGCAGATTCTTTATATTAGAGAGTTGTATGTACGAGGAACTTATATGCATGCGGACTCCGTATGTAATATTCTCTCTCGTGTGTGTATGGAAAAAATATTACATATTTTTTAAGTATGTGCGGACAAGGGTGGATGTGATTGTCGCATCACATATAAGTGAAATTATGGTGATGTAGCCACCCATCCACTTTTGCCTGCACATACTTAATATTTTCTTATGTATATATAAAGATTGGTCAGAGGCTATGATAAGAGCCCCTAACCAATCTCATGTGTCTAACCAGTTGACTTAACTGCACATAAGCATATTCGAGCCCCCGACCCCAGGGGACTTAGAACTGACTTGACAGAAGTTAACCAAAGAGTCGGTGAACACGACACATCTTGTCATTGTAATTTCAACTTGCTTGTATCCACTCATAACTTTGTGACTTCAACTTATTAGTCATTGCAACTTGACATTGAGACTTGATTAATATATTTGATAACTCAATTTGCATACAAAAATAATAAGGGATAATTACATGCAAATCACGCGAAATATTGATATTTACAAATTAAGCATTTGGGTGAATTTTTTTGAACTATCAAACCGACATATTCACACGTTCCACGATCAAACTATTGAGAATCTAATAAAAGTGAAAGATATGAGTTGGAGTTCTAACATGAATTTTGATATATGAGTGAGACTTTGAAAAATGAATAAAAGAAGGTGGTTGATTTGTAAATAGCAAGTTTCTAGTGATCCTTATGTAAATGCCTTATTATTATTATTTATTATTATTATTATTATTATTATTATTATTATTATTATTATTATTATTATTATTATTATTATTATTATTATTATTATTATTATTATTATTATTATTATTATTATTAT
>NW_018224419.1:14021-16446 GCF_001263595.1 Phalaenopsis equestris
AACACATCAATAATATTTGAATAACACACAATAACACTTGAATAACACACAATAACACCTGAATAACATGAGGGGAATATTTTCTTGTATTACCGGACCCGATCACCTCCACGGCGTAATTTCATTGCTCTGCACGTAACTCTACGTGCAGAGTCCTGATGTAATATTTTTTCGTATTTAAATGCCTATAAAAGAAAGAAAGAAAGAAAGAAATTCCCCTAAGTTAATTTTGTGCATCGATATGTAGGATTTACTTGTGACCAAATTTATATTTGTTTATTTTTTTATTTTTAAAAATATATTTATTTAATGTATTTTTACGTGCTTTATTTTTAATTTTAAAAACTAAATCAGTATATTTTAATTTCTAGATAATTGAAGTTAGTAAATATTTTTTAAAAAATAAAAAATAATCATTAAAAATAAAGAATAGAATGAAGGCACAATATGTGAAGCATATTTGGCGCATAAGATAACCACTTTCTCTTTATATTATTTTGAACAAAAATGACAAATAGACAAAGATATATGTGTAGTGCCTTAATGGCATGTGATTTCTGCATTTCAACAATTGATTGAAGAATTATGGAGAAGAAATTCATATTATTTGAATAGAAAGATTTTCAAGTAGTGACTATATATGTTCATTTAAACTGTGGCAAAATTTAAGTATTTCTCGAGTAAGATTTATTGTTGAATCCAGAATTGTCTCGGTACATGCCCAAGACATAAAGCATTTGAACAGAGAGAGAGAGAGAAGGTATAATCAGAGTGACTGCAACATCTTCAACTGATCATCCCCTGAACTTACATTTGTCTTTGAACAAAAGAAAATAGATTAGTAATAACATCCCTGTAGGGCATAATCGGAGTGGCTACAAGTACTGCTTCGTGATCTTGATCTCTCCACCTTTGTGGCATGCATCAAGCGAACTCCTTAACACATAAAAGTCCTCGAGCACGTGTCTCAAGTGTCTGTGGTAATGACAGTTGTCGTGTTCATCCCACAATTACACAGTTATTTAGTTTCCGAACCAAAAACTTGATTGATTTCTGTAGGTGACTAGTGTGCAAAATAGATATGTTATATAATTTAGAATTGATTTATATTTTATACACTAGGGGTTATACGCAAGTATATGTATCGTTTCAAGTAATAGAGGGTTTTCTTTAAGAAGCCCAATATCTATTTCACAGGGAAGCGAGGTAAGAAATCCCTTAGGTTAATTCTAGTATACTACTACCAGGTCTTAGTTTGAAATTTTTGAAAAGTTTTTTTTTCCTAACTTCACTAATTTATTCTAAAATTAAAATTAACTAAATTAAATGAAAGCCTAATCTAAGGAGACTAATTAAATTTTGGAAAGTTTGTATATAATAAAAAATCTACTTCCCCTTGCAATGAGATCATAATCAGAGTAGGAATCAAATATTTAAAAGTTAGATGTAGTTTTCTTCCAAATAGGAGCATTTCTATTCTTTACCATCTCCTGAGTGCATAAAGAACATTGACTAACATAAAGTTAAGTTCCTAATTGATATGGTAATGCTGAGTAGGTTCTAGTCTACCACTTCTAGATTGCCCACTGTGTCTTCTCTATAGGACTAATCAGGCCTCAGTTTCTAAACTAAAGATCGAATTGGTTGAGGTTCTAGCCTGTCACCCTAAAATCACCAATTCTATACCCATCAAAACTTATATCATTATCTATTTGCACCAATCCATGGATCACCTTCTCACCCACGGAATTAATGCGATTTTTACTAGTTGAGAAATACATAGCCCTCCCGGGTCATTATGGACTCACAATGAATTTTAACATACTAATTGATCAGATCGAATATGTAAATTAAGTAGGAAGTAATGAATCATCAAAAGTATGGAAAAAAATATTAAACAATTCTAATTATACACATGATTAAATCTCATCAAAATAAAAAAGAGTAAGGAAAAATACTCATTAAGCTTGAAGAAAACAAAACAGAAAATTTAGTTTAAATGAAAGCAAATTCATTAGAAAAATGTTTACAACTATTAAAAGATAATGAAGAACACAATACTTAGTTCTTTTTCTTTGAAAGAAAAATGAAAATTCTTCCAACAAAGTCTCTTATTGATCCACGCAATGCTTATACAATTCCTCATAGATATCTCTCAAAATCCCTCATCAATCTCTCCAAAAAGGAATAAATCTACATCTCCTACTCATATCTATGACCTCTGGACATTCTTGGAGATTCCAAGAGTTTCAAATGCCAAAAG
The DNA here is from genome assembly GCF_001263595.1 of Phalaenopsis equestris. NCBI lineage: Eukaryota > Viridiplantae > Streptophyta > Magnoliopsida > Asparagales > Orchidaceae > Phalaenopsis > Phalaenopsis equestris. Next base: position 16,285 of record NW_018224419.1, read on the forward strand.
GTGTCTTCCCAAGTATCAAATGTCACCTTATAAATCCTTGAGGCGTCTAGAAGCCGTCCGAAATCGTTTATGGCTCCTATGCGCTAGAATGTCGTTCCATGAAGCCAGAAATGGGTGAGAATGGCGTCTAGGCGCCATTTTCTGGAGCCTAGACGCCACCCT
>NW_018224420.1:0-1364 GCF_001263595.1 Phalaenopsis equestris
GAATTCTGAGTTTTGTTATGTTTTCCCCATTTTTCTCTGTTCTTCTTCTTATCTTGAGATTTGTGAAATGGTGATTTGAATTGGTGAAGCCATGAAAATATTTAAGAAATTGTGACGATCTTTTCACTTCGATCTTAATTTACTTTCAATCTGGTCAATTAATTTGTTAAAATATATTGAGTTTTACAACTAAAGTGAAGATTACATCAAAGATTTAGGGAGGTCAAAGCCCTTGGAAGTTGGGTGCAAATAAATAGGAAAATAATATTATCGGGCATAGAATTAGAGATTTTAGAGTGACAGACTAAAATCCTCAATTCGGCCATATCGTTTGGGTGCTGAAGTGTAGATGTTAGCGCTCAGGCGAGGGGAACGTGGGAGCTCCGAAGTGAGAGCTGGTATACTCTCAGCCTAGCCGCAGATTCCGTAAACAAGCGTAGGATTACTCAATTTTTTTTATGTCTGGACCAAAGGGTAAAGAATAGATATGCTCCTATTTAGCACAATACAATTTGAACTAATTCACTTTATCTATTCATTTTAATTTCTTGACAAGGAGAAGAATGTTTTCTTATATATTGAATTTCACATTAGAAACTTTATTAGTAGAATTATTTAGTTAAGAGTTTGTTAAAATTACATATTTTTTTCAATTTCCTATTAGTGACAAATAAGTAATTTGAACTGTATTGTTGTGATTAAGTATTGATTTCTCGAATCCAAGTTCGTAGCCTCTAGTATTACTCCCTGTGGGATCGATATCCAGGACTCGATTAGAGCCCTGTATTACTTGAGCGATATGTATACTTGCGTTGAAAAGTGTGACTTTGAAATTATTGAATATTTTATACACATTTTTATCAAATCTATAACCGTTGTCAAGTTTTTAGGGCCAGGGTAAAAGAAAGTGTAAAAGAAAGTGATAGTAAATTACAACATTTGGTCTAGAAAGGGTAGAAGAAAGTGATCTTTTCTGGTGGCCATGTTTAATTTTCTATATTCTATACAAATTCACCAACCAGTAACTTATCTTATTAGAATTAATTTATTTTTCTTGTTTTCTTCAACAGTCACTCCTCCTTTTCTCTGGAACACAGTGAACTGGGCTTACCCAAGCACTGTCTGAAATATGATATATAATTCCAGCATCTAACCATTTTAAAATTTTTTTTTTAACAACTTCTTTTATTAATGGGTTTAATCTCCTTTGAAGATCACCTTTAGGTTCACATTGATCATTTAATAGAATTTTGTGCATATAAATTGAAGGGCTAACTCCTTTAATATTTGCTAAAGTCCATCCAAAAGCCTTTTTATATTTTTTTAACATTTCTATTAATTTTTTTTCTTGAATTTTCTTGAAT
>NW_018224420.1:1462-25868 GCF_001263595.1 Phalaenopsis equestris
TAGGTAATACTATTTTAAATGAGTAGGTAATACTTTCAGTTCAAGTTCAGGTGATTTAATACTTGAAGAATAGGATTTTTACCATCATTTTTCAACAAATCTAAAGTTTCAAATTTGTCCTGAATATAATCTAAATTTTCTTCTTTTATTTAATCCTCATTCTCAATAAATTCTTCTTGATTTAATTTTGTCTTCAAAATCTTTCTTAAATTGCTCATTACTTAGATAATCAGTAACTTCCATCCTAAAACATTCATTGTCTTTTTCTTTTGCAGGATATTTCATAGCTTTTGCAATATTAAATATTACTTTTTGATCATTAACTCTCATTATTAATTCTCAGCAAAAAATGGTTTCCCTAAAATAATAGGAATGTCTTTATCTTTCTTCATATCTAATACTATAAAGTTTACAGGGAAAATAAATTTATCCACTTTTACTAATACATATTGTATAACTCCTTTAAGAAAGGTTATTGATCGATTAGCTAACTGAAGAGTTACAGTAGTAGGGAAAATCTAAATCTAAACATTTAAAAATTGATAGAGGCATAAGATTGATACTCGCTCCTAAATCACATAAGGCTTTCCATAAAAGTTTTCACCAATTGCATAAGGTATAGTAAAACAACCAAGATCTTTTAAATTTTTAGGAAGCTTTTTCTGAATATTAGTGGTACACTCTTCACTAAGTGCAACTGTCTCATGATCTGCAAACTTCCTTTTCTTGTTTAGTATTTCTTTCATAAATTTCACATAACTTGGCATTTGTTCCAAAGCCTCAACGAAAGGATGTTTATCGTTAATTTTTTAAGGATTTCCAAAAATTTTGTAAATTATTTGTCTTTATTCTTCTACTTTTGCCGTTGACTTTTGTCATTGAGGAAACATAGGTAATGGTTTTTCTTGAGGAACTTGTGTTTGTTCATTTTCATTATGGTCACTTTCAATTTCTTCCTTCTTCTCATCAACTTCAGTTTCTCTTTGGATTCTTGTTTTAATTTCTTTTCCACTTCGTAATTGAATTGCTTTAATTTGATCTTTAATTTGATATTTGTGATTAACTTCCACAGTACTTGGAAGATTTCATGAAGGTATGTTACTAAGTGCAGTTGCAATATAATCCTAATTGATTTTCAATATTTCTAATAGCAGCCCCTTGATTTTGTATTTGATTTCCCATGTTCAACATTACCTTTTTTTATCATCAACTTCTTTTCCTTAACTTGTGGGTTAGGGTAAGAGTTATATCCAGGAGGATAATAATGTCGACAATTAATATTTCTTTGATTATTTAAATTTCCTGAGGGGTTCATTGAATTGTTATAATTATTCCAACTAAAATTAGGGTGATTTTTCTATCCAGAGTTATAATAGTTAGGTTAGAATTAGGAATTATTATTTTGAATATTAATAGCATTTAAATTTTCATAAGATGATTAAGTATTAATTATCTATCCTAGTGAATTTTCCTTTAATACTGGTGGTATTGGAGAATAATTCACTCCAATTTGATCAATCTTTTTTGATATAACAACAATTTGATATGCTAAAATAGACATTGCATTAGAGTCATGAATACTTAGAGTCATGAATCAGAGTCATGAATACTACCTACTCTCTTAGGATTTACACATTCAGAGGGCCATTAAAAATTCTTAGTAGCAATATCTTCTAGTAAAGAGTATGCTTCATCAAAAGGTTTTGACATTAAAGATCCACCTGCAGCAGCATCTATAATATATCAAAGTGATCCAACTAATCAATTGTAAAAAGTTTGAATTATTAACCAATCTGGTAAAGTATGTTGTGGACATTTTCTAAGGAGATCCTTAAATCTGTCCCAGGCTTCATATATCGATTCCCCTTCAAATTAACAAAAAAATGTAATATCATCTCTAGCTTAACGGTTTTTGAGGGTAGAAAATTTTTAGCCAAGAATTTTTGTGATAGTTCTCCCCAAGCTCTAATAGATCCAGATGCTAATGAATTTAACCAAGCTTTGGCTTTATCCCTTAATGAAAAAGAAAAAAAGAACAGCATCATTAGACACTCCATCATATTTAAAAGTAACACATATTTCAAGAAAACTAGCAAGATGTAAGTTAGGATCTTCAGTAGGTGTTCCTCCAAAACGATTATTTTGTACCATTTGGATAATAGCAAGTTTAATCTCAAATGAATTAGGAGCAACATTAGGATTTTGAATAGTTTAGTGAAGTTAATCGACTGTAGGATTAGCATTATCTTTTAAAAGTCTTTGTCTATTTTCATTTATTTGATTATCTAGGTTACTCACCATTTCGTTCAACTTTTTAATTTCTTATTGTTGTTTTCGAATTTTTCTAAGAGTACATTCTAATTCCATATTGTAGGGTATTAAACTTTCAGATCCAATATTTTGCATAAACAAATTTAATAAACAAAGAAAAATTTTTTAAATATATAGTTATATATTTTTTGGATTTTTTATTTTATATATTTTTTTATTTTTTTTTTGTATTTTGTATATTTTATCTCTAAATTTCCTAATTTACCAAATCTATTTAACTTACTGTTTCGTTCCCCGACAACAAAGCCAAAAACTTGATACTTTCCCTGACAATAATGCCAAAAACCTGATCCAGGTTGAATATAGTTGTGTAAAATTTATAAAATTGACTCCGCTTTACAATGGTGTCAAAAATTTGATGTGGTATTTTTATAATAATAACGTTAAGCACTTAGGATTGAGATTCTACGTAAGGAAAAATAATAAATTCTTTCTTTAGCATTTATATTACCACGCCTATTATCATAATATTTAATATATAACTCCAAGCATTTAATGAAATAGCATATCTTCCAAATAATAATTTATCCAATCAAATAATGAAATAAATAAATTGAATTTACTCTCAAATATGTTCATCACTATTCACTGAAAAAGATATGTCCAAATGTGCATAAATGATCCCGGTTAAATATAATTGTGTAAAATTTATAAAGTTGACTCCGCTTTACAACGGTGCCGATGTGGTATTTGGTATTTTAGTAATAATAATGTTAAACACTTAAGATTGAGATTCTATGCAAGTCATACGTATCGTTATCAAATAATATAAGACTTTCTATTTAAGTCCAAAATTTCGATCTCACGAGGAATGTTTAAATTTGAAATGATAAATTAACTAGGAAATTCACAGAAAACAAATGAAATTACTGTCACTAATTTCGAATGTGTAGGATACTAACAAAACTAAATTATTAACTACTAGCAAAACTTAAATGCAGAGTTTAAAAATGGTAACTACAAAACTATGTGGTAACTACTAAACTATGTTTATGAAAATAAGTTTTACTATATGAAAAAATATCTTTCCCACTACAATGAGTTTTTTGGTGAAATGAGATGAGATAAATGGTTTATATTTATAGTGTGCCAAGTAGGAGTAATTTTAATTTTTTTAATGATTCAGTGTTATAGAAAATCATTAGCTAATCTTAGGTTTAGTCTCTAAATTTGTGGCTAGGGTTTTAGAAAAGCTAGGCTTGAAGAATACTGGCTCCCACTTCCCTTCCCCTGAAGGTCAACTCTCGCTTTAGTTTTTAAACACAAAGATCAAATTGGGGATTTTTACTCTATCACCCTAGAAATCTCAAATTCTACACCCAACAAAGTATATTTCCCTATTTATTTACACTTAGTTCCATGAACTAAATACTCCTTCATGAACTTAAATGTGATTCTCACTCTGTTGTAGAACTCATATTCCATTTCCCGGATCATATGTTTCACAACATATTTTAACAATTCAATTTGTCAGATCAAAAAGTAAATTAAGAGTGGAGTTGAAAAACCATCACAATTTATTTTAAGTTTTAACATTGGCACATCCAAAGTATATCTTCATTTCACCATATCTCAGAGTTAGGAGAAAGATAAAGGAAACTACTCAAACTTCATGAGAAAGATATAACAAAACACAAATTTCATATATAAAAGAAAGTTCATACAACAATAATAAACAAACAACACTTATCTGAAACTCTTTCTCAAAGCAAATCCCTTGTAGCCTCTCTTAGGAAATGTAGAAAGAAGAAATATCTCACTTCTCTTCCTCTTAAACACCTCTTAGAGAGGAATTCACACTTAAGCTCACCAGAAAAACTCAAAATTATAAAGACAATAACTAACCAATGACATGGAATGACGTGGAATGTAGGTGTGCGAAGAGGAAAACTGAGTGAGTGGAAGAATGTTAAATGGTGCGAAGGGGGGGGGGGGGAATTTTTTGTTTAATTTTGGGCCCAAAAAGAACAATTTCGGCCCTAAAAAGAGCCTAGGGTCGGTTATCCAATAGGTGCATCCAGAAACACTTCAAAAAGCATCCAAATTCGTTGAATCTTCTAAAAACATGATCTGCACCGACATTGGCGCCGTCGACACCAGAGGCCATTTAATTAATCTGTCTTCTCTGTCAAACTGCACCGTCGGCACTGAACAAATTTTTTAAATTCTCCATTTTGACTTCAAATTTCATCTTTTTTACTTCATTTTTGCTCCAAGTCCTAAAAATTAACATCCCGCAATAAAACACAAAAGTACCTTCTATTAAAGTGCAATATCACCAAAAATAAATATAAAATATGGGTCTAAAAAGTGCATATATTTTTGGTGTATATGTGTATAAATAAACATGATAAAAAAACCTCCTAACCATCCTTTTCTATCTCGTCAATCTCATCCTCGTCATTCTCCGGTGCTTCTTCATTTTCCAATGTTGACCCTGTCTTTCCATGCTCCATCATCCACTGTCGGAAGGAAACCAACTCAACCTTCCGCTTGGCCTCCATATTGGCCTTAAGCTCCAACCTCATCTGATAGAAGCGGGTCTCCATCTCAACAATGATTGTCGCAAAACACCTAGAGATATTTTCATAATGTACGGTAGAGATGGAAGTTGTAAATGCACTGGAGGAGGGGTGAGTGTCATCATGTGATGGTATTTTCATCGGTTCTTAATTTACTTTGCAAACTAGTCATTTGTGATGTTCAAATCCATTGGTAAATAAAATGACCCGAGAAGGCTATGATTTTACCCAACTAGTGAGTACCACACTAAATCTTAAATGAAGGGGAGCCAAGTCCAAGGGGAAGTGCAAATAAATAGAGAGATAAGTTTTATTGGGTGTAGAATTGATAATTTTAGAGTGACAAGATAGAACCTTTATCAATTTGGTCCTTACTTCGAAACCTGAGGCCTGGTTGGTCTTAATAGAGAGGACACATTGGGTAATATAGAGGTGAAAGGCTAAAATCTACTCAGCATAATCATATCAATCAGGAACTTAACTTTAGATTAATCAATGTTCTTTATGCACTCAGGAGAGAGTAAAGAATATGTATGCTCCTATTTGTCACAAATCCTCATTTTTATCTTGAAACATTTGATTCCTACACTGATTACAATCTCTTTGCATGGGGAAATACTTTCTATTATAATCACACTCCTTTACACATCTGTAGTTTAGAAAATTTGCATTTACTTTTAGCTTTTATTTAGAATTAGTAAGCTTGAGTTTATAATCTTTTACAAAAATTTTGATATTATTCTCTTACAAATTTTGTTTACAGTTTGAGTAGAAATATTTTTAAGTTGACTTAGAAATTCACTTATTCCCTGTGGGTTCGATACTGAGGTTTTAAAAAATTCTCTATATTACAAGAAACGATATGTATACTTGCGTGATACCTTTAGTGTGTAAGCTATTAATCAATTTTAAAACATATTTATTTTGCACAATAGCCATTGAATATAAATTGGGTCAAGTTCTTAGTCATCTTTCTGAACCTAAATAATTGCGTAATTGCAGATCGGGTTAACCGACATCAACAAGGGAGAGGAAATAGCCAATAGAGGCACAACAAATTTTTTTGAGCAAACCGAAAAGGCCAAGGATCAAGGTCAACACTGATGCTAGATATACTAAACATGAAGCTAAAATTGATGGTGTTTTCAGGGATGATGCTGACCATTGCCTTTGCCTTTTCTACTCAGCTTGTTTTGCTAATGTTGTTTTGAAAGCCAAAGATCTGACAATTTTAATGGCCATTGAGATTACTCATCAACTTAATTGGATGTATTTACAAGTTGAAGTGGATTCTTTATAGCTCGCTCATATCTTGGCTGGCTTGTTATCCACCCCACAGTACCTTAATATATATGTCAAACATATCAATATTGTTGCCCAACACCTTCACATTTTATGGGGTCACATTTCTTTATAGGGCAATCAACAATCCTAAAACCCAAACAATCGGTTTTAACCAACTTCCCGCACCCCTAAAATTTTATTGCATGGGGATAATTTCCTAAAATTTTGTTGCATGGGGATAATTTGGGTCTTCCTTACATTTTTTGTGAACCCATGTAATTTTTTTATCTTTTTGGCCAATAGAAGTACATTTTGCCTCTCTCTCTCACCCTCTCTCAATCTCTCTCTCTCTCTCTATATATATATATATATATAGAAGGTCTTTGAAAACCAAATAAAGTTGTTCATATCCCAAGGCTAGCTAATGAGACCAGATGGAAAGGATCAAATTGGCTTTGATCAACCTTGAATAAATAAATCTAAAAGCTTTTTTAATAACATATTAAGATTAGGAGAGTTATCAAGGCCATATAAATTTGCATATAGTTTAAACTTAACCCAATTATAAAATCCAAAGTTGTTTACATTTAAAATTGTTTTTTTAAAATTATTTTAAAGCTTAAAACTTATATTTTTTTATAATTGGATAAATTGCAAAATTTAAGTTAATTGTTAATTACTTTCTTAATTTCTAAGAGTAAGGTTTGATTTTATAATTCTAAGAACTTCTTAACCCTAAATATTAAGTTTGGAAGTCCTATGCAATCCATTGTTTGAATTTAAATAAACTTAATAGATTGACAATTTCATATGCCGAGTCATTGACATTTAAATTTTTATAAAAATATAGGGTAGAGGTCGTTGTGGAACAACATTGGATTCAATTGACATAGACAACATAATAACGTTACGCTACAAGAAGCACAACCATTTCTGGTTCACTAATCCCCCAAAAGTAGAATTAACTTGCCAGCAATTTACTTTAATGTATTTATGATGGATTAATTACCGCGGAAATATCCTTATACGAAAATGCATTCTGATGCCAAGAATAGCCACTATAAATTAGCTTCGATGGATTATGTGCAGCACATTTGCATACAAATTTTTAAACAATGTGGGACTGCCTGATTTTTCCTTTGGTTCAACTGAAACCGTAATTGCCTGCAAGAAACTGGTAGATAAATCTTACATAAACAACCATCCTAACTGGTATTTCTATACATGCAATCTCAGCACAAAACACAGTGCAACTGTATATATTAAATCGCTGAACTAATTAATACCAAATATAGACAACTGCAATAAGATAATTATAATAAATATAAGAACAAATATAATCATTGGTTTATATGTCAAAAGAACATCCATTACACAAGTATCTCAATAGAATATATAAGTTCATATCAATGTTAATAAAAATAATAATAATAATCAAAACATAATAAAAAGAATGATGCACAACTAATTAATCTTTTCATCCTTCTCCTCCACCTCCATTATTTGCGGCTTCACTTGTTGATATGTGTTGCATCACATTTGCTCCATCCTCACCTCCATCTTAACAAATTGAGCTTCCATTTGAGTACTAACTCGAGACTTCATATCCTGAATGATGGCTGGGTAGGCCTACTGATGGGTGCATCAATTGATCTAATACTCTCACCAGAGACGGGTTGGCATGTATCATATGTGAGCCCCCTAAGAGTCGACCAGGCTATAGATTTTTTTTTCTTCACTCCAATAGCTTCCTTCTAGATGTGAAAGCCTAAATGCTTAAATTAATCATCAGAACTTCTCGCCCTCTTTGAGTTGTGGCTCTGAACATCCTTCAATAACAAATAATAGTCCTATAAAAAATTGGAGGCACAATCAACATAATATTAAAATTATAAAGCAATTAAAACTTATAAAATTATTATTTAACTTACATGGGCTCTCTGAGACCTAGCATAAACCAATCATTTATCTGCTTAATACTAGCTCAGTGGTGATGGGCACTCGTCTAAGCACTTGCATTTGTTAACATATAAAAAAGTTAGTAAGATATAATTATGCACTTAGTTCTAATGCATTGAGTAAATCTCACCTCCTCTTCCCATACTGGGTATGTAAAATCAAGGATACATTATGTTGAGAGCTACCCATGCCTTCGTATTCTTAATCCCTTTTCTCTTTATTTTGTTACCCATTTCAAACATAACTAAAAGAGATCCATGCTCTGCACAACTTATTAAACTCATTTTTGCGTCACATGAACCTTTCAGAATCTTGTGGAGCTTCCAGAAAGTTCACTGTGTCTCTAAATCTTAAAACAACACACTTTCCCTTTTTGGTCTGGCGTGGTCACACCGAAACTAAGGCAAGACAATGCCCAAGAGTGGTCACACTTACCTTTTGTGATGACCACGCCTGAGTGTGGTCATGCCCCCAATCCTATGTTACTAATCCGTGACATTTGTCCATGGATTCTCATCATGATCGTCTATTTGATCGAATAGTTGAAAACATCTGGCACCGTCGACGATTGGGGAAACCACCGGAGTAATCCAATCTGTCAATCTCCCATCTAATCAATGGTCATGGACAACCACTGTCGCTTATAAAAGGCAGCTATTTGTCCCTAACAAGGTTCTTTTTGTGCTCGGTACACTGTGCTTGCTCGGAAGAGGTGAAGTAACCCAACACTGATAGATTAAATGGAGAGCGCTTCGAGCTAGTTCTCCGGTCTTTGATTAGTTGACACTTTCTAAGTATTTCCTCCTTCTTAAGTTAAGTTTTTTAATTTAATTATTTGAGTTAATAAACTAGTTCAGGTTAACTAAAAAGCCTTGGATAAGGCTTGGGTTTGGGTTAAACTCAAGTTAGACAGAACCCGACCAAATCCTAAACCTTAAAACCTAACCCATGTGTGACCCACCTCAGTCATGACTTTACCTAGCCACGACCAAGCTCAGATCTAGCCAAATCTAACCCAAACCTAACCTTGTTCTAACACAATCTAGACTGCCCGACCTAGCTTAAGTCTACCCTAACCTAACCCAAACCTAACCTAAATCTGTCCCAACCCAAACCTGACCCAACCTACCCTTAACCATAAATTTAACCAGGTTTGACCCAACCAAGAGCTGCCCAACCTAACCTAACCCTGGTCTGACCCAACCTAGAATTGACCTAACCTAACATGAACTCTAAACTTAACCTAGGTCTGACCCAACCTAGACTTAATCCAACCCAGACCCGACCTAGCCTTGGTCTAGCCCAACTTAAACCCAAACTCATCCCAGGTTTGACCCAAACCAGACCAGACACAACCTAGCACAAACCATAAACCTAACCCAAGTCTAACCCAAGCTAGACCTAACCCAACCTAACCCAATCCAGACTAACCCAACTTAAACCCGACCTAGCTTAAGTCTAGCCTAACCTAACCCAAACCTAACCCAAATCTGTCCCAACCCAAACTTAACTCAACCTACCCTTAACCATAAATATAACCAGGTTTGACCCAACCAAGACCTACCCAACCTAACCTAAGCACTGAACCTAACCCTGGTCTGACCAAACCTAGACTTGACCTAACCTAACATGAACCCTAAAGTTAACCTAGGTTTGACCCAACCTAGACTTGGTCCAACTTAGACCCGACCTAGCCTTGGTCTAGCTCAACTTAAACCCAAAACCATCCCAGGTTTGACCTAAACCAGACCTGATGCAACCTAGCCCAAACCATAAACCTAACACAAGTCTGACCCAAGCCAGACCTAACCCAACCTAACCGACCCGACCCAACACTTAGAAGTTCTCCACCATATTTTCTCAATATTTTCTTTGCATTTTCTTGTTTATTTTGCTTAGAGAGTGTGGTAAAGTGTGGATTATAAAGATTGGTGAGAATAGTGAGACATTGCGTTGTTTGAACGTGGGAGCTCAAAAACAAGGAAATTGTTCATTGCAAGGGGAAAATTGTTGTTTAATTCAAGAAGATACAACTTTGTTTTATGTTTTTCTCACTTATGTACATTTAGTTTTATGATTTCAGTGGAATTTCTCATATTTTCCTCAATCATGTGTGGTAGCTAAGCGTTTTTATGCTCTTATATGTTGGATCTATGATGAATCTTATTTTCTTCATAAGATTTCTCAAGACTTAGTAAGAATTTAATAGAAGTTGATGTGCTAACTTTTTGAACTTCATTTACTTCTAAAAAAGCCTTAAAAAATATTATTATCACTAGCAATCTAGGTCCTCTTACTATTGATTAGAAGAATGAGTAGGTTAACACATAGTAACTTACTAGAATGGACACATTATTAGTAAGGGATTGCAACCAAAAATATGAGACAAGAAGATTCTTGAAAAACTTTACATTCTTAAGTTACCTTAAATGTAATACAAGTTTCCAAAGCTTCTTATGATCTCAATGAAAGCTAAGGAGGATTTTTCTTTTCAAGTTGTCTACCAAAATGTTGGGGCTCGTTGGAATAATATTTAGGATTCTTACAATCTAATTCACGGGAGTTTGACATTTTCATCTAATTGGAAAAACTACAAAAATATAGTTAGATTTTATGTATTAAGAATTGAACACAATAAAACTAAAATCCTTAAACACTTCAGTCTAAATTTAGGGTTTAGTAAACTAGAACTTTAACAAATTTGAATATTCAATAAGTTCCTATGAGAGCGATTCTCGGACTCAAATTTGTTTATTACTTGAGCGACACGTGTACTTGAGCAATTAACCCGTGCTTCACAACATTGTAACCCCATCAGTTACCGAAAAGCTAGTCATATTCTAAACTAATTAATTAGGCATATCCCTTACTTGAATTAAAACTACTTATATAAACTTATGTTATAAGTTAATTTTTAATAATCACTAATGTTTGCACATTGTACCTTATACTTCCATTATTACGGGTTAGATTCATGTTTTTACTAATCCATTATGTAAATTCCAAGCTTTGCTTGGCAGCTTTACTAAGATTCAATAGGTTAGTAAAGGGCTATATGACAACTCAAAGAAAAAAAAAACTTAATACTTTTATCTATGTTCATTTTGTTATAGTTAATTTACTTTGTTATATTTATTAAAACAGTAATTTATTTGCAAAAAGTAAAATTAGTCATTGTAGTTCCCAACAAATAGGTTAAAAGGCCTATCAAAATCATCATGTAACACATGCTTTGCAGTTTATGCCAAATAAATTTTTTAATATAATTATTAAATGAAGATTAAATACCCAAAAATTTATTCTTGCCAACATTTAATGTCAAGTTTAGTCTAATTCCAAGCCATATTATTTTCATTGAACCTTTCGAGCATAGTTACTATGTTTCCTAATTAGTGTATATCTTATTTTAGTAATGAAAAATAACAAGTAAATCTAAAAAAATTAATTTTGTAGATTATTAATTCACTACTAACAATCTATTGATCATGTTCTTGTGTTTAAATAATCTAATTTGCTTTAAATAAATTAAAAGATAATTTCTTATTTAATTGAAATGATTTAATTGAAAAATACATATTAGTTGACATACATTTTCAAAATTTTAACATAGAAATCAAGAAATATTTCTTAACGTACCCCTAAGTTTGATCAACAGTAAATTAATTTAATAATTTTTAGAATAAAGATTTAATTTTTTTAATTTGTTTTGCAGTTAATTATGGAAATGATTTTTGAGGCATAATTCTCAATTGGCATGGGGTTAAAAGTGAAAGTCTTGAATTAAATGTTTTTATAAACTTGTTGTTAATACTATCAATTTTTAATAAACTAGCATTAAATTAGGTATAACTAGAAATTTGAAAATTAAAATATAAAATTTTATAATTTCAATGAAGTTTCTATCAATCTAATTAGGTTTAGTTGAGAAAATTCTCCAGCCATGAATGGCAGCACATGTCCAATTAGGGCAAGCAAATGGGCCAACTTATTCTGACTAGTCCTATTTCATCATGCATTTAGTCATTTGTTTAAGGATTTTCTCATACAATTTCGTAATACTAGAGAAGCACATCAAATTATTCATCAACCTGCTACTAATCTATCCCGAAACTTTTGAGTTTATTTTACTTATGTTTTCAAATTCAGCAATTCACTGAACATTCGTCGAAGTTTTCTTTGTGGTCATTATTTTCAGGTTCGATAGTTCATATTTTGATTGGCGTTCATCTTTATGGTTGTTTCTCTGAGCTAAGCATGGAATGCTCATAGATCAGAAAGTAGAATTAGTATAGAAATAAATGTCTTAAAATGCAAGTTTTATTATATGAATGGTGAAGAGATATACAGACCATACGTGCTATTGGTTTGTATTCTCAGATTCAATAGTGTGGGCTATGTTTTATTATTTTATTATAGGAAACTTAGTTCACTTCCCTTTCTTAGTATGGAGAAATGAAATCATTTGGATGATTAATCTGGTGCACAATACTCGAGTAAGCTCTCTCTGTCATCCTGCAAGACTTGTTCAAGTCATCATTTAATGCTGACTGGCTACAGAATATTAGTGCGCATCCGAGGATGCTAAAGATTGATTGTCCAAAGCTGTAAGAATTTGGAAGTTTTTAAGATTGATTTCATGCAGAAATTGGTTACTAACCATTAATTCTTATTTGTTTACATAAAAATAATATTATAACAAATATTATTATAAAGTGAATCATCATTAAAATTGATCTTCTTTAATTAGAAATCGTGATATAATAATTGTTAAATAAACACCTTTAAGCGTCTAAGAATAAGGAAACAACACTTCATTGCGTCAATGGATAAGGCTTATTTTGGAACATTAAAATTTGCAGGCAATATTGTTTATGCATTTATATAATAATTTTTAAGTTTCTCACTTGTATATAAGTTCCTGCCTTAGTACAAAATTTAAGTAAATTCTAGGTGTGTTAGTATTAAAGTTTGCTATGTGTGGATCGTGTGCTAGCGCTAATTCTGATGAGAACTATTGTCTTGAAGGAAGTGAATACAAGAAAGGAGGGCCGATCGACTTATATAAGTTCCTGCCTTAGAACAAAATATAAGTAAATTCTACGTCTATTACTATTAAAGTTTGCTATGTGTGGATCATGTGCTAGCGCTAATTCTGATGAGAACTACTGTCCAGAAGGAAGTGAATACAAGAAAGGAGGGCCGATCGACAGAAGATCAGGAAACTCACTCATCCAATCAGATGCAGTCTCTGGATCCAAAGCAAGCAAGGCCAAAGACAATTGAGTCACGAAGACGACCAAATGACTCGAATCCAAGCCGCTCGATCAGAAACGAGATAGAGATCATCCAAGACAGCCAACTCGTGAGAAGATCTGGCCCTGTTAGCATATCCAATCATATCAGGGGCATCCAGAATTTTCCCATCTATTATTAAGGATCGACAACAAGTCTAACCCAGACGATGGAGTCAGTCCTACCCACCTGAAGCCAATTGATCGCAGCTGACCGATGATGCCAACTTAGCCAAACCGATCAAATTGGCCCTGTCGAGCTGAAGCCATACAGGCTTAGCCAAACAAGCCAGATAACAATCAAATGATAGGCTCATACCTATAAAATACGTACCTACAATAGTATGTGCAACCCCCATTAAAGCATAAGCAAAAATGTAGCATCACCATATTATTCTCTATCCAAAAAAAAAAGGAAATCATTTCACAAACAACACATTATATTTTATTGTTCATTACTGTTCAATCATCTCCTCTCTCTCTCTCTCTAGCTCTCTTTTTTTTCATATGCTCAATTCCTTTGGGTGTGGTTCATAAACAAATCAAGATTCAATATGCTAAAATGTACGGTTAGTATGGATCATGCCACAGATAGAATGATGAGCAGCATAGGGAAAAGAAACTCACAACAGAGTAACCGGTAATATGGTGTGCATAAAAGATTTTGTGAACTGGTAGATCAAGGAGCTAAAGGATCATATTTTGAATGCCTTCCAAGAGGCACTAGATGGGGAAGAGAGCAGTAGCCCCGAGATGAAGGACTGACGCCTAATAGCCAGAGATAGAATGCAGGTAGGCAAGAATGAACATGCACATGTGCACATGCACAACATGTAATGGTGCAAGTGGTTGGTCGACCATGCCAAGGTAACTGATGAAACCAAAGTGTTATGCCAACTGGGTCAGGACGGTTGGTCGACGCACAAGTGGTATCGACCTGTCTGGGTCGACCAATGAAGGCAGAAGTGGTGGCCGGTCTTGGATGACCGCTCAAGGAACAAGAAGTGTCGATCGGTCTTGTACAACAGATCAAGGCACAAATGGTGCTGATCGGTCCGGGATGAGCGATCAAGGTATAAGTGATGTTGATTGAAATGAGATGACCGGTCAAGGAATGAGTGGTGCTGATCTATCTGGGACAACCGATTGAAGCAAAAATGGTGCAAGTGCGGGGATGATCCTTGAAAGACATACATGACATAACCCAAGGCAAGAAAATATGCTTGATAGAAAACCATGCTCGTGCTAACATCCTTGCTTAAGAATCTAAAGTGTGACACTTGGACATGCGACCGCCTCCTGCTTCGGTGAGTTGTATGGGGTGTTTCTCCTCGAATTTCCAAGAGGGAAACTATCCATGAAGTTATGAAATGAGCTAGCTACAAATATTTTCTCATTTCACAAACTCCTCAAGACTTTGCAAAGTGAGCTAGCTACAAAGCTTTTCTAACTTAATTAAGTTCAATCTCCCAATTTCTTCAAGGAAAATTGGGGAATCCAAAGTAAGGGGAGGAAGGGACTCCAACCAATTAGGACATATGTTACGGTTTACAACAAAGGGAGTTACTTCGCTCAATTTTGCAATGAATGAAAAACCTTAACCTAAAGGCTCACTCTATGAAGGCCAACAATCCATCACATAAGCATGTGACCGTGCCAGCTAACGTCGGCTAGTGCACGTACCTGTATTGGTGATCAAACCCACTTGCCTACCATTGCCCTAGGGATAGATAAGGAAGGAAATGCAAAGAAGAAAGAATCTCACCACCATAATGTTTGTACGACGTTCATCAAAGTTTAAGAAGAAGCTCTCCTAAAGGTTAGGAGAGAAGCTCACAAATCCTTCTCAAAGTTATGAAGAAGCTTTCCTCAACGGAGAAATTACTGGAGTTCACTAGAGGTACCTTCCCAGAGCTAGGAAGACACTTTCCTAGTCGTACTCCCCGGGAGCTTCACCGGAGAGGAAGAAGAGCAGCCCAAAAGTAGAGGAGGTATAGGAATGACCAACCCTTAACTCTTCACTTGAAGAAAAGCCCCTCACAAAGTCCAAGCCCTCAAGTAAAAGTGGGAATGGAGAAGAGGAAGGAGAATAATGATGAAGAATAAGGGATGGAGGAGGAAGAAGAACCTTAGTTCTCCATGGAATCCCTCACAACACTCTCAAAAAGCTCTCCCAAGCTCTTATGCACTTCTTCAGCTCCTCCTAACAAAATTATGTTGATCCATTTTGAATGGGAGAGGCTGCTCGGTTAAGCCAACTAAGCACCTCCAAAATGACCAAAATTCCCCCAATAGATGCCCAAGAATCTCCTAAAGTAAGGGAAAATGGGCTATTTCACACCATCTTTTCCCACTCTCTAAGCTCATGATTGAAATCACTATGAAAATGGTAGCTTCAGGTGTTAAAATGATGCCCGAATTTGCTTAAAATCATATATTGGCAACTAGGCACCACTCACCCAGTGCAAAAGCCCCAGCCAGGTTTATTGGTCCCTTAGCTTTGGCCAGTCACCGCCTATATGCCAATCTCTCGGGAAAATGGTACTTCTTGGCCTGTTTGGGGCCTTGGCGCCCCGTTTCTTTGGCGCCTAGGCTTTGGGTCTATGAAAAATTTTCAAATCATATTTTAGACCTTTGGAAGCTTATGCTTGATGATTTGGAAAGGAATTTTGGGTGTACGGGTCCCTGGGTTTGGTTTCGGGCGCCAAACTAGCCCAAAACCTTAATTTTCACCTGGAACATCCGATGAAATTTTTTTTGATCTAGAAGCTATGGGAGACTCTTTGTTAGTGAAATAAAGTCTCAAAACTTCAAAATGAAGAACTCTTATTGTTCATTCACTAGAGAAATCGGTGTCAACAGTTGTCATAAACTGTGGTGCAGGTAGGTTGTTACGAATTCTAATTTCTTGTAGCACGTTTTGGTGGACTGCATGGCTTTGTATGGTCTTAGGAGGTTTTGGATGGATGTATGGTGACTTCTAATCATCAAATTAGGCATTAAACCTATTTTACATCCTAAATGGGTTTCACAGAGGGAATTTCTTGAGTAGGGTTGAATCACCACTGAACCTAGCTACTTGCCCCAAACATGTGCCAGAAGGCCCCTGGTTGGTTTCTTGAGCTATCAAATACTATGAATGAATTGTATACCACAGGTGGATACACTACACTTGTAAAATCAAAATTTGATGCCAATAAGCCTGTGACAATCGATCAAGGCAACGTGCAGATGGAAGATACACCATGAAATGCACACACATGAAAATAGTGATTTGAAGCATATGATCAAGCTCAATATCAAGCCAAGCTCGTACTAACAACCTCACCTAGGAAATCTAGGATTTTGACACTTGGATCTATGGCATAGCTTCCAGCTACTTCAGCGAGGCATGTAGAGAGTCCCTCCCAGATATCCAGGAGGGAGATTCTCCACGAGGTTGCAAAACGAGCCAGATACAAAGCTTTTTCTGTTCCACAACTACTCCTCATTTTGTAAAGTGAGCTAACTGCAAAACTTAAATATCCCAACTTCTTCAAAGAAAGTTGGGGGATGCCAAAGCAATGGGAGATTGGGAATCCAACCCGTTGGACTTTGTTCAAGGGTTCATAACAAAAGGGATCACTCGACTCTGCCAATGGTTTGGCCATGCAAAGACATCCTAATCCTACGACATCCTCTAGGAAAAATGATGGTTCATCACACAAGCACGTGGCCACACCAGCTCATTCTGGTCGGCGTACACATCCTGTGTAGGTGACCAAACCCACACACCCATCAACTCCTACCCTAGGGCTAGCTAAGGAAGGAAATGCAAGGAGGAAGATTATACCGTTGCATTGGTTGTTCTTCTTCCGGCAAAGTTCAGAAAGAATATCTCCTCAAAGTGAGATTTGAAATCCATCCATGCTTTTTAACACTGTGATATCGTCGCTTTCTGCCGACTGTAAGGAACTTTTGTGAGGTTTCTGACTACCAGAGAATGATGACCGATGAGCTGCTTCATTGGAAGAGCTTGTCGGTGGCATCAAAAAATGTTGAGGAGAGAGAGTAAGCTCTGCCCTAGGTTTTGCATGCAAAGGAGGCGACGACCGACTGCGGAATACTGAAGAGTGGTCCACATGCTGGAGGAGGCCTCGTTGGCTGGATGGAAAACCATAGAATGGAGCTGCAATCAAAAGCAATGAGGAGCCGCAAAGGCTAGGGCTTCGCATGAGAGGGAGCTAGCCTCAGGCAACAAGAGAATCCAACTTGACATTACTGGCAATAACGAAAAACCCGTGCATGTAGTCAACTGAGATGGAGAGAGAGACTGAGCATTTGCATGAGGCGATCCTTGGAATAGAGTTCCGGAGGGAGAGGAGCCAACGGTCGGGTCTTCGTTGGTGAGGAATGCATGCTAGCAAGCTTCTGAGGGAGGGAATTAAGTGAAGGAGTGGTGCGCAGGATCCAGGGCACATGCAATTTTTTTGGAGTGAAGAGGAGAGGGACGACCAAAGTTGTGTCAGCGTGTAGGGGAGGTCGGGGGCCCGGAGTGGGGTGGGGAGAGAGATCAGCTCAGTGAAGAGGTCTCAAATGGATGTCTTACTCTATAAAAATCAACACATGCATCGAGCAAGGTTCCATAGCTCTTGAGCAGCATCCTACACTCGCGACATCAAAAGTTGATGTCAACAGATCATGTTCTCAAATACACTGTATTACTTGATTAACATGTGTACTTGTATTTGCCCATTGAAAAATCTAGTTAAGAACATAGTTTTAAAACCTTTAATTAGTCATTTAATAGTGAAATACTTCGATAAAAAAACTTATTTATAGACCTTACGAGCTGCATATCTACTGCACTCAGTTGTTATTATTAATTGTAAAATTTGAAGTAGCCAAATTCTATATGAATCTTAAGAAATACATCTTTTCTAGAAACATGTTATAATCTTCAGCTTTGTTTTTTTTGTTGTAGAATTGGAAGTAAATTTATTAAATTTTTTTTAAAAAAATTGATAGACCAATCCCTCCTTCAAAGATAACTGGTTCTTTCAAGGTTAAAAAATCTTCTATTGAAAGTTTATAACAAGTTTAGCAATATTTTAGAGCTAAGCAAGGATATTTCAAAGAAAGACAAACTTATTTGGACTACAAATGCACATAAAGCAGTGGAATAAATTTAGTTGTTTAAGACTTCTTTCCTAATTTTAAACCATATTGGCTTTAATAAAAAAATATTTAAAGTTACTTGAATATATTTGTGAACCTTTGTTTTCATTGGTTGACTTGTGGAAAAGAAAGAGAAAATATACTTAAGTTCTATTAATCTTAACACACTTGTCTCTCAACTCCATCACAAACCACTACATTATTCCTATCACACTTTAAACACTGCATTAAGTCAACAGATTGCACATATGTTTCTACTAGGTTAAGGTAACACTTAATCTGGCTATTGTAACTTAATTGATTCATTATTAAAACCTCTTATAAATCTTAGGCTAAATTATGACTTAATTAAAGCTGAAGTATCTTATATTAACCTTATGTAAATCTTGTTCTAGTAGTATATCTTAACTAGTGCCACTTTAAATTAAGTCAACCATTTAAAGTCATAGGTTAAGGTGAGCTTGAGCTAAATTATGGCATTAACATATGTTTATAGGTTTTTATAAACCAAGATCGATTAGGGCTTGAGTCTAAACATACATAATATTGTTGCTTAATTTGATTTGAGTTCAAGAGTAGTACATGGTTCATATTAAAGTTATAAGCAGTGTTAATTCGAACGAAGTTTAGCGAGAGTAGTTTAAATACATCAAATTGTTTTACTTAAATTAATAAGTTCCTTAAGCATGTTACATATTCTAATTTACATTTGAAGCTAGAGCATTATTTCATTTCATATCAACAAGATTTTGAAAACATGCACAACACCATAGGAACAAATAGATATAACACTTGAACGTAGGGGTGTAAACGAACCGAACACAAACGAAATGAGCTCCTACTTGTGTTCAGTTCATTTGAAATTGCGTGTGTTTTAATATGTTCGTGTCTAAAATTATTCTTGAAATTATTGTTCGTGTTCAATTTGATTTGTTTGAAAAATATTTGAAATGTTTGAATTGTTTGAATTGTTCGAATTGTTCGACGTTCGAATTGTTTGAATTGTTCGAAATCATTTAAAAGTTTAAACCTATACGAAATTAATACTTAAACCTGTATGAATCACATCATAAATGCAAAATAGTTGAAACACAGTTCATAATAAAACCATAAAATCATATCTCATCCATAAAAAAATTCAGATCTAGAGGCAATATGCGAGATTTCACTCTCAAAATCAAGGTTTCACTCAAAGAAACTAAATAATCCTAAAAAAATTATAAGAAAAATTTAAGCTAAGTGATGAACCTGAAGGTAAATACAAAATTATAGAATTTAATATAAGCTAAGTTGCGAACCTGAAGATCAAATTATAATTTATAGGATTTAATTTTTTAAAATATGATAATTTTTTAGAATATATAATTATTTTTAAAATATTATAAGTTTTTTTATATAATTATTTTTAAATATTTTATAATTCAAACAATAACGATTCGAACATGATCAAATAAATGACTGTTCGTGTTTGGTTCATTTATAAACCGAACAAAAAAAATTGCTCTTGTTCATCTCATTTGCTTATCAAACAAATCAAACATGAACTTTCCGACAAGCCGAACATGAACTGTTTGCGAACAACGAGCTTTTTTGACTACCCTACTTGAACCATGAACCATTGATTAGCTTTATTAGGGTTTTACCGTAGTTGAAACAATATCAGGGTCTAATAGTTATGTAATTATTTATTCTTTTTTGTCTATATAGGTTTTTATTAGGTCAAACTCTAAATTAATTAAGGGGCGAGATTCTTAATCATGATTCAAGGTGGGTTTGACTTATACAATCTTAGAGTTTGACTTTCATTAAACCTAAGGCCAACTATTGATACAAGTAGATCTTGGATACACTTGGTTTAGGCTTGCTCCCATGTTTAGTGTTTTAGATGTGCTTGTCCAATATGTTTTTTTTAAGAAGTTATATAAGAATCTTACTATTAAATTTATTTATTTTTTTTGACTAATTTTTCTATTCAATACTATTGTAGTGTCATTGTGTTAGACTTATCACATAGATATAATTTGAACTAATTCAAATTTAGTTTTGAATATTAAAATTGAAACATATTGCAATTCAACTAAGAGGAATTTACATGCATACCGCACAATTTATGTGCATTAAGATGCCTAACAACTAAAATTTTGTATTATATTATATAACATCAAAATTTCAAAAATTGAATTAAAAATATATCTAATTTTAATTTTTTTGATTGAAAGACACATCTTCATTCATAAATTCAATATGATTATGACACTAAAGTGTAATTTATTTTAAAAATGAAAATACAGCTATTAAATATGCCAATGAAAAAAATTTGTGTGGTGTGAATGTAAATTTTTATTTGATAAATACTACAAATCAAAATTTAAAATTATATAAGTTGACAAAATATTAATAAGATGATTGAAATTCACTTCAGTGGGCTTCACTTTCAAATCCACTCAATTGTTGGTTTGAAATAGCCTAGTCTTTTTTTAAAGGAAGATCACAATTGAGTTTGATAAGGCTCTTATGCTATGTGTAAATAGTTAACATGGACTTACATTCTGAATTAGTTAATCTGAATTATAAGTAGATATAAAAATAAATAGAGTATTTATTTTTGTGCTTCCCTAAAAACAACATGAAGATCAAGTTCTATTTCATACACTAGGGCCTTTATAAGGTCTAAGCTATGTAAACCTTAAGAATCTTGATGATTAATCCAACAAAAACATTCTAAAATTGTCTTCATCTTTGCCTTTTTTTTTCTTTTTTATAAAAGTTCAGCTTATCAGCCTAGTGGGGATATGAAACAAATTTAATTTTTCTTAGTAGTTACGCAAGACGAGCACTACCATATCATTATTTGTAATCCATATCATAAGAATCATTAATGTGAAAAATAGTCACATAAAGGCCAAGCAGGAAAACATAATAGAAATATGAATTTCAAGTTCACTTTGCATGGATGCCCAATTTGATTAATTTCTTGATTTAAAAATTTTAGAGAAAAGATAAGTAACAAACAAACTTAATATCTTAAGTATGGGAATCCCCTCTTTCAAAACATTTCAAGAAATATCAAAATAAAACACGCCAATCACCTTTTTATTAGAAATGATGCAAAACTAACTTTGGAAAAGTGCTTTTTTACTTTTTCTAAACTCTTCTTCCATATATGATGTAATTGACAACCATAGCAAAGGTATCTATGATATCTTGAGATTAATCCAATTACTTTATATTTTAATACAATTTAGCCAAAGATAAAAACTACAAGAATTGTAAACTTCTTTGTACTTTTGAATGCAATGCAATGTGGAAAGGGAGGAATATTATTCATGATTAAAATTTTGTTTTGTCCCTTATAACAAGTGAATATATTGGTTATTCATTTTATCTTGGATTGATAAGTGAAAACAATATGGTTAAGGTCTATTAATATTAGCATAGTTGTCTCTCAACTACTTCATTAGACCATAATGTTATTCCTTCAACTCTATCATACTTTGAACAACACATAGGTCAAGCTCTCGGAGTTAGTTTTCTATTAGGTTATAGTAATACATAATCAGGCGATTGTAATTTTAGTTTATGATTCATTATTATAAGTTAGCAAGTTATAAATCTTAGGTTTATTGTAACTTAATTAAAGACCAAGTTACCATGTACAAACCTTAGCCAAATCCTTTGTTAATTGTGGATCAAGGTGCCACTTAAAGCTAAGCCAACCCGTAATTCTTGGACTAAGATGAGTTTAATCTAAATTAATGTACTAGCATATGGTTCCAAAATTTTGAAAAGAAAAATTTATTCAGGCTTGAATCTAAAAAAAAACATGACACTGTTTTATTTGAGTTGAGCATAAGAGTAATCCAATGTCACATTAAAGTTAAAATCAAGGTTAATTTTTATCAAGTTGAACTACAGTAATTTAAGTTTATCTTATTGATTTTATCTCTAAGTTAAAGTAAGCCTTAAGCAAGTTACATATTTCAATTTATATAACTGCTAAAGCATTCTTTCCTATCATGTCCACAAGGTCTTCCACACTTGTTTAATACATTAGGAACAAAAAAGTATAACACTTGAGCCGTAAACCATTGTTTAGATTAATTAGGGTTTCACCAAAAAAACAAATAGTGAAATTGTTAATTATTTCATGATAACATGCTCGATAAACTAGGTGAAGTTTTTATTTGATCTAAATTATACCTAAGTGTAAATTAACTTGATCATGACTACAATGGGCCTAAGGCCAACCATTGACATTGGTGGATCACAAGCACACTATCATTAGGTATACTCTTGTGCTTATCGTATTAGATATTCTTGACCAATTTTAAATTTTTAAGATACTAGCCGAGAATCTTAATGACTAAATTTTGACCTAGTAATGTAACGCCATCAAATTAATTTTCTTTTTATAAAAATATTTTGAGTTTAAAATTAAAAATTATTGCAATTCAAATACTAGCAATGTTGTGAAAACCCGACACAACATCAAACCGAAAGAGGTGACGGTTAAATGTTTATTTGTTCGACCGAGGTTGAACTGAATAATGTAATATATGTAAAAATTAATTAAATAGGACATGAATAGCATAATAATGATATATTACATGCAAATACAAACTAAAATGTGATCAAAATTACATTATAAAACATAAAACACACACAAAAATAAATTCAATAATATTAAATTTAAAAAATATTTAATATTTAAATGGCAAACCTTATATTTGTAGCAAAAAAAAAAAAAGAAATGAAGATCTTTGTTTGAAATATTATATTTCGTATTTCCTTCAGTTTAAAATTTGATTTAGGGTTTAGGTTTAGGGTAATAACTTAAATTTTAAAATTTAAGTGTTAAAAATGTAAATGCTAAAGAATGGTGCAGTATGTATGTAAATATTCCTTCAATAAAAGCCAAAAATTCAAAATAAACAAATATATAAAAGTAAAAATAAGACAATTAAAACTTACTTGAGTGAATTTCACTCTCAAATCCTTTTCCCAACGGCTGCATTAAAGAGCAGCCAACCTTTCTGTTTAAACAAAGAACGTACAAGGGCTCAATAGGCTACTAATATGGACGTACATGTACACGGTTCTAAATAACTACAGATTCACTGTAGCAGCGGCCGCTCAAAGTACCAGTTAGACGATCCACAGCGTGTATATGGAAGCCCTAGTTATACTGTCCACGGGAAAAAGATAAATAATGTGCACAGATGTCCATGATTTAAGTCTCTTCCATCAATCTCCGCTTTTTCCGTGATGGACAGCTGACAAGATAGCTCATCGTCAACACAAGTTTGTCCGGTTGCTTTGCACCAGTGGATCTCTCAACCACGCAAATGTCCTCTTTTTTTTTTTTTTTTTTTTTTGATAAAATTTTGTATCATAATTTAAATCAGTACTTATCATGTGTATAAACAGGTTCCTCTATAAAATTCGAGGTATGCTTGTACACGTGCCAGGTTCTGATTGAAGTCCAGATACATTAGGACTCCTGATGTAATAATTTCTCTTCTAAGAGAGGGAGAGTGATACGGAATAATTACTATTAAAAACTCCCTTTTAAAATATACAGAAATAAATGATATGGAAGTTGATTTAATTTTGTTAAGAAAAGAGCTAATATTAATAAGAGGAAATTGTTGTTGCTGATCTTATGGTGCTGTAAAAGCTTATATTTTTTTCATTAAGTATGGTAGTATCATTTTTATTCATCTTATATATGATTCTCGTCTATATAATCTGATGAGTTATATAAAAGTTTATTTCGTTAAACAAATTGCTTTCATGAATGCATTAATCTTGCCATAATTTTATTTTTATGATATAGTTAATTAAATAGTGTTAAACATTTGA
>NW_018224421.1:0-1098 GCF_001263595.1 Phalaenopsis equestris
ATGTTCTAATTTACATTGTCTATGGTGTAATAGTGGGCAGATGAAAAGTTTTGCTTTTTCCAATTGACATAGAGTTATAATGATACAATCTCAATTTATTTATTTTCTTTGTTTTGGGCTTTGATAGAGTTTATATGTTTGTTCAAATTTCATAGGAGCATTTAGATACATAGCACATAATTCCTTTGTACTTACATATCTCACACCTAAACTTTCATATTTACATAGGAATTGAAGTTAGAAGTTAAATGTGTAAATACATAGGAATTGCAAGGAGTTTTATACAAACATCCTCAAAAAAATTATATATTAGTTATATTTACAGCTTCTATTTAAAGATCTAACAAGCAAACAAACCCTTAAGCTCTAAACCTAAATCTTGTGAGCCAACCTTACAGAGAGATCCTCTGTCTTCTTTACCTCTGGTATCTACCAAAGATGGATCTGTTGGACTGCATGCAAAGGAATATACTCGATGGATCAAACTGTTACTTAAGGAATCAAACTGCTAATGGTGATTTTAAGTGAAAATGACAAAGAAAATAAAAATGTGACACTAAGAATATAACTTGATGTGTATGAATTGACTCATATATATAACAGGGGAATTGATTGGTATGTATGAAAAGATAAAAAACAAAACATAGAAAACGTGACGCTTCTTGATAATAAACATTTGTCTTACTTCACCAAATCACCTATAAATAATGAAATTTAGAACTGAAAACTATGTTTGGTGAATGTTGACCACATTTTTTTTTTTGAGGTCTAGCTCTTTCCTCTTTAGTAGCCTATGGTCTAGCAATAGGACTTTCCTATTGACTATTCCTAGAGGTCTAAAAAAGGAACCCTCACAATTAAAAATTCTAAACTCCTTTTTGCTCAACTTCAAGTTCCATATGTTGATTCTGACCTCTAGCGCTTAGTAGGTAGGGTCAGTATGGAGGATCTCAAAGAGAGTCCCCATAGGATGGTCTAACCCTGAGTGGTCTGGTTGTGGTTAGGTTAGCCTGCACACACCTTCTCACATGCCCTAAACCTTAAGACCCCTTTTATTTGGTCTCTTGACTCATTTTGGAAAGCTATATGGACACAAAC
>NW_018224422.1:0-291 GCF_001263595.1 Phalaenopsis equestris
ATTTTTAAAAAATGAATTAGGGTTAGGGGTTTTCTTAATTCTCCATTCATATTGAATTATCACATTGAGCCTAAATTTTTATATGTTGTAGTCTCTGTCTAGATGCACAATTTGAGCATTTTTCCAAAGACATAGGAGATCTCTAGACAGAGATCTTAATTTTCTAATTTATTATGAATTTTCTATTGAAATAATTATAGAAAATTATATGTGGCTTAAAAAATTCTACAAAAATTCACATGAGTTTCCTATGGCTAGAGTTGTCTTAGGAAATAATTTCATGATTTTTTA
>NW_018224423.1:0-307 GCF_001263595.1 Phalaenopsis equestris
AAAGACTCAAATTTCCCCAAATCCATCTCAAATGTGCATCAATTGGGATTTCCAATACCAAACTCAAAATAACTTTTGATATGGCCAAACTAAACCAAATCCAAGCTCATTTGGTCCTTGATTTGAGCCCAATTTTGATTTGGGTCAAAACCCTAATTTTGACCACATGACTTAATCTCACTGAATTGAACCCATAGCCTAGTCAATTGGCCTCAATTAATGTTGAAAAATCTTTATGATATTCCTATACATCAAAATTAACCATCAATTGTCCTTAATGAAGCCTCAAATCCATTTGATTTTGGCC
>NW_018224424.1:0-3493 GCF_001263595.1 Phalaenopsis equestris
ATCAACACACAGATGCAAATGTAGCAAGCCCGAACGACAAATTTTATTTTTATTACAATCATAAAAATAAATCTCTCAGTTCTACTCCTCATCCTCTGAATCATCGCTATCCCAAACTTTTGCAGGCTCATAATCAGAGTATCTAGGATATGGAGGAAATTGCACTCCTTGGTTACCCGTAATGAGGCTCTCCAAAGATAAGTGAAATTTCTCTTCATAATCACTTTTTCTCCTATTATACCTATCAGTATGATCTGTAAATTGCTCTAAATTTTGTACCCTATCAGCGATATAGTTAATACTATCTATCACACTCTATAATAATTGATCTTGGGTCTCAGTAGACTCACCTCTAGATGTTGAAGCACGTGAGGTAGATGGTCTAGATGGTCTAGATGAGCAGCAGATGTCTCCATTCCATAACTCCTAGAAAATCCTCCTCTCCAGCCAAAAATAGAATGCTCAGAATAACTCTTCACATTCACCTTAGTGATGGGCTTTAGAGGTAACAACACTTCCTTCAAGCATCATATTTAACTCCAGCCTGCTCACACAAAGAAAAAATCAAGGAAGCAAATCCCATACCTACAGTAGTAATGACAGTGACAGAACTGATGATAGTCTGACAAATCAAAGCTCCTATTTTGATGAGCTTTTCTTCCTAGATACAATAATTTAATGTCGATCCCTCTCAGGTCCATTCACTGAGATGATTTATTGGTAGCAGATGAGCAGAAATAAAATAATGTCAGGCCTTTGAAGGTGCACATAACTTTGAAGTTGGGAAGTTGACTCTCCTCTCATTAGTGATCTTCCAAAGTCCTCTCCCAATAAACAAGTAAGAAATAATCTCGTCTAACTCCACTTCAGTCGGACTAAAATTTGCATAAAAACATAACGTATAAGGTGGCAGATGATAAAACAAGTTGATTACCTCCGATGAAAAAAGATACCAACTTTCCTCGAACCATGACTCTATTGTCTTAAGCCTCAGAGAGGTTTGCACAGAACTCCCTAACAACAAAAATAACTGCTACAAAGAGAAACAATATAATCATTCCCACTGTCGGCGAACGATCAAATCCTCTACGTTTCCACCTGGATTCCTAAAAAACTGCTCCTGAATCAATTTCCGTGATTGTAACACATCACTATAACGATCTCGAGCTTTCGAACTAACAAATTTACTCAAATCGAAAGGGCACTTTCCTTTGCTCCTCTTCATTCTTGGTGTCATTCGACAAATTTTATAAATTCCAAAAATAACTTAAAAAATCAAGTCTAAATTACTAAACTAAACTTCAAAAGACTTCCAAAGTATAATCTACACTACCCATGTAATTTCCATAGATTTTTTTCTCATTTTTCATCATGAATAGTGAATTTCCAAATTTCTCCAAATGTTCTCAAAATACATAATGAAAATCCAAAATTTTTGCTAAGAAGTAAAGCTCTTACCACAAGGAACTTGGATCTACCAAATTTCACTTGATTCCACCAAGAAATCTTCACTTTAGATGTGTCCTAGCCTTCCAAAATCACTATTTTAAGAGGTTGAAGGTGCAAAAAGCGTAAAAATGGTGATTTTCAGGCCAAAATTTCACTTTTAACCTTTCGTGCACTAGTTTTTCACTTTTAACCTTTCGTGAACCAGTTTTCGTGAACCGGAGCTTAAGGCGCCTGCCTCTCGGGTTGGCTCGCGCTTAAGCTCGAGATGTGGCGCTTAGGCGCCAATGCACAATTTTTGAAATTTTAAATTTTAAGTAAAATGCACTATTAGCCTAAGTAAACCACCCCTAAATGGTCTCATTGCACTTAAATGACTATTTTTACTTCCTATAACTCCCTTTTCTCTCAAAATTCTCCATAATAATTAATTCAATTCGAAGCTAAAAATAACACAAATTTTCACAAAAAACAAACTTATATTAATTCACAAACAAGTACAAACACATTTAACACTTAGTTCTCTTTCCAAATAGTGTTGGATGAGAAAATGTTCTTAAGTACAAGACACTTAACACACATTTTACAATTAAACAGAAACACTAAGGACAAGACATAAACACTAACACACTTTAATCTTAATTCCATTCTTCATTTGGAGGAACAAATTCCTGTCTTTCATTAGCCTCTCCAAAAATATAGAGTTGATAAAACGGATGGTGGTGACGAGCTCTGATACTATCTTCTTCAATCAACTTTTGCTTTATGAACATTGTCTTATCTGCTTCTGTTGACATCACTTTTGGTTGAGGTTTAATTTTTCCTCTTTAGTAGCCTAAGGTCTAGCCATAGGATTCTCCTATTGACTATTCTTAGAAAACTAGAAAATGCACCCTCACCACTAGAAATTCCAAACTCTTCTCTACTCAACTTGAAGTTCCACATGTTGGTCTCAACCTCTAAATACTTTGTAGGTGGGGTCACTATGGGGGAAACTCAAGATGAGTCACCCTTAGAACTGTTGAACCATAAGGTTGACCCAGGGTGTTGGTCTGGAGCTGAGGCACTCACTACACTTATATGCACCCACAATCACTCACAACCCTGAACTCAAATTTCTAGCCTAGGCCCCTTGATCATTTTGGGATACTCATGTAGATGGTCCCCTAAACCTACCAGCCATAAGGTTATGATTTGGCTAAGACCACTATGCAGAGGACCCAAAATGGGGTTTCCATTGGTCCATGGCTTGTTGGTGGTGTTTGGTACCTCAACTATACCAAAATACCCATCTTGGCCTTTTGTCCTTAAAACACCCCCAAATTACCAAAATACCCCTCCATAGCCCAAAATCTCAAAAATTCCAAAAATACATAGAAAATCTCAATAAATCCCAAATATTCCCAATTTCATTTCTGTTAACTACAACATGACCCAGTTTGGCCAATTTGACAATCTTTAACCAAAATCCCCAAATTTGCCTTTAAAGACCCAAATTCCCCAAATACAACTCAAGTGTCCATCAATTTGATCTCAATTAACCCCAATTTCAATCCTAAACTCAAATTCACTTTTGATATGGCCAAGCTAAACCAAATCCAAGCTTAATTGGCCCATGATTTCAGCCCAATTTTGATTTGGGTCAAAACCCCAATTTTGACCATATGATCTAATTTTACCAAATTGAACCCATAGCCTAGTCAATTGGCCCCAATTAATGTTGAAAAATCTTTATAACATTCCTACACATCAAAATCAACCATAAACTTGCCTTGGTGAAGCCTCATATCAATTTTATTTTGGCCTAAATCCAAAATTCCCAAGTTTAGCCTCAAATTGGCTAAGTCCCCAAATTTCGCCCAATTGATTGGCTTAACCCACAAATTGGCATCCAGTTCACGTTGAAAACTCTTCATAGGGTCCTTATTGACAATTTAAAACAACCAATTTGGACTTAGCCCAAGGCTAACCCAAGCTAGACCCAAGCCTAGCCCAACATGACCAAATTGACTAAAATTCAAAATTCCCTCAAATTGACCCTTCAATT
>NW_018224424.1:3906-4361 GCF_001263595.1 Phalaenopsis equestris
GGCCAACCTAGTGGCTGGAAAAAATCAAAACCAAAAGCCCCCCCCCTGGTACCTCACCCAAATCAAACCTAGAGGCCAGCTCATCCAAATCAAATTGAAGAGCTCCTCTGCCCACCACCTATGCACCACAATGCACCCAAACTAGTTCCCTGAGAGCCACCCCATGGCCATTTTTATAAAAACTCACCTCCACGGCCATGGGAGGTGTGCTAAAATTTTCTCAGAGAGAGCTTCCCAAATCACTCACAGAGCTTCCTTGAGATCTCCACAGCCCATTCTAATCACTCTATTGCCTTGATTCCCCCTGTATAACCCTAATTTTGAGCTTAAAAATTAGGGCAGAAATAGGACATCTCTCAAAACGCCACCATCTAAAATCTCAACCAAACTTTAATTGCTTGTGCCCACACCTTCACAACAACAAGAGAAGACAAAGCCCCATCAAATTACACTCC
>NW_018224424.1:7447-10757 GCF_001263595.1 Phalaenopsis equestris
GTCCCGGAATGAGGGAACCATAGGATCCTAACCGGTGTCGCTCTAATCAACTTTAATATGCCCTCATAAAATTTAATGAACTTCAACCATAGGGCCACCTGATTTAACATTATCACTTGACATACTAGAAAACTCAAACTCGCCACAGCTAAACCAATTTTCCTTCCTTAGACTTAAACAACAAAGCCATAAGACTTCAAGGTTTCTTGCTTATGCAACGTAAATCCTCACCTTATCTGCAACAAAAATCTTCACATCATCTTTAGGCCTTTGCATAGTCTTGCTATACAATATAAGCCCTAACTCATCTTAGGATTTTGAGGTTGTCGTTTGTCATGACCTAAATCCTTATATCTTCCAGGCTATTTGTGTGATTGTTTCACACATCACATAAATGTAAGCCCTAACTAATAAAATTGACAGGATGAAACATTTAAATGCTTCTCTCTAAACTAAAGCCAAACCATAGGATAGCTTGGGAAGTCACCGAAGTTCTTCTCATAATCTATGACATCCTCTAGTTCTTTCTCCTTTGGATTCTACAATAAATGTTTCAAATTTGAGCCATTTCCCCTTTCACACCTCTTTTTCCGATCTCATTGAAAAGTTCTACCCTTTGAAACTCCTTGAAGATAATATTTCTTGATTTTTATCGAGATTCTTCTTAGCTGACCTTGGTCGTTTAAGATGTAATTAACTATAGGGGCTTTCCCTTATAGGAAGCATGTCTGAACCTAGCTTCATATAAATCCTATTTAATTCTTTATATTAAATAGGGGAACTCGTCGGCAAATACAAAGTTTTCGCAGACCAAACAAACGTCATACTTTCCTCAGTTTATTTGATCGAGCCTCATCCTCAAGTCTTGTGTTTATCCTTCAAGATAGATACAAGATTTGAGGTACAACGCTATTTCATCTTAAACTATGAAAAATATGGGGTCAGCTTGATTTCACACTTCAACGTCCTTCCGAAGCGGGCGACGGGATTTTGATTGTGGCGACCGACAGCTTCTTATGGGCAACTCCCCACAAACCCCCGCAACACAGTCGCGTCGACAGCTTCCTCTATATAACTTGTTTGGCTAAATTGCATCTTCAATTGCCATCCAATATGCTCTGGATATGCATGCAACTCAAGTACTTTGGCCTCTAATAAAGCCATAGTATTCTTAATTTTGTTGAACTTTGAACTTCTCTGATATCCCTTCAATACTAACAGTTAAAAAAACGTTAACATCCCTTGTGCACTTTGACTAACGAACATCTTCCTCATGTTTCTTCCTTCTTCTTTAAATCCATCTCTCACGAAGATATTTTCTCTAAATCTCACTTTCTCTTAGACTTTTAGTGCTAGAAATGATCTAAGGGAAAATTCCAAGGGAGAAATTCCTTCACAAAACCCTTCTATTTATGGGCCTAAATCCTTCCAATACCTCCAAGACACGTTTAGAAACTACCTTGGCACATTTTTACAAACTAATTGACGGTTAAAAGTTCTAGAATATTAATTTTTCACATGTGTTTAAACCGCTGTGCTTAAGCGTCGGATCTGGCGCTTAAGCGCTAGTGCACATTTTTGCACCAATCAATTTAACATCCAAATTTGCATTCTAATGTGTCTTGGTCACTAAATAAAGTCTTAAAATATTTACTAACACATAATAGTTTCAAAAATACTACCCAATTTTTTTAATTACACACAAAACAACAATCAAAATAAAAACACACCGATAACTATGGGTTGCCTCCCACAAAGTGCTTGATTTTACGTCGTCAGCTCGACGTAGCCAGTGCTTATTCTGGTTAACTCAACATCATTCCATCATTAAGTTTATGTTGATCCACTATAAATTAAGGTTTTAGTCTATGTCCATTAACTTCAAATATTTTCTCAGACTTAGGATTTTCAATATCCACAGCTCCATAAGGATAAATTTTTATCACAATAAATAGGTCCATCTAATAAATGAACCCATCCACCGAGACTTAAGTTTGCGTAGAAATAATCTTAAACTTGCATTATATAGCAAAACTTTTTGCCCAGACTGAAAATTTTTGGTAAGAATCCTTCGATCATGCCACATCTTCATCTTTTGTTTATAAATCTTGACAGTCTCATAAGATTCATTCATTATCTCTTCAAGCTTATTTAATTGCAATAACATTTTCTCACCAGCATCTTTCAATCTATAATTAAACTCATTAATCTCCCAATATGCTTTATGCTCAAGTTCAATTGGTAAGTGAGAAGCTTTCCCAAATATTAGCATATATGGGGACATTCCTATAAGAGTTCTATATGCAGTCCTATAAGCCCACAAAGCATTGTCAAACTTGACTGACCAATCCATTTTTATTGGATTCACAGATTTTTTCATAATTCTTTCAATTTCTTGATTGGATAATTCAGCCAAACCACTTGTCTGAGGATGACAAGCAGTAGCAATCCTATGATTTATATGATATTTCTTTAATAACTTCTCCATTATGGTATTTTTGAAATGACTTCCCCCATCAGTATTGATCATAGTCCACTGCTAAAAGTATATATAAATTCCAGAAAGAAGGTATAAATGGTCCCATGAAATCTAATCCCCAAACATCAAATATTTCAACTTCTAGCATATAATTGAGGGGAATCTCATTTTTTTCTAGAAATATTGTCTACTCGTTGACATCTATCACAAGTTTTAATGTAAGCATTAACATCTCTAAAGATAGTAGGCCAATACAATCCAGATTGTAAAATTTTGTATGTCATTTTATCAACACCAAAATGTTTCCCAAAATCAGAATTATGAAATTTTTTGATAATTTCATAAGTCTCTTCTAAAGGTACACATCTTCAAATAATCAGATCATTTCCTTGTTTATATAAAAATGGGTCATCCCAAAAATGAGTCTTAGCTTCAGAAATAAATTTCATCTTTTGTTGGTATGTCATTCCATAAGGTATAATATCACTTACAAGAAAGTTCACAATGCCGGCATACCATTGAACACGCCACTCATTATTGGAAAATGTTCATTAATTTTATTTTCAAAACAGAGTGGTTTTTCTAACTCAAGCGTGGACAAATGATCAGTAATATTATTTTTAATCCCCTTTCGATCTACTATTTCAAAATCAAATTCTTGCAAAAGAAGAATCCATCTTATAAGTCTAGATTTAGCATCCTTCTTTTTCATTAAGTCTTAATAGCATAATGTTCTGTATGTACTACACAATGAGTTCCAATTAAATATGATCTAAATTTATCAAAAGCATATGTTATTGCTAATAACTCTTTTTCAGTTGTTGTATAATT
>NW_018224424.1:10768-11579 GCF_001263595.1 Phalaenopsis equestris
TTGATTTGAGTTTCATTAAGAGTTTTACTAGCATAGTAAATTACTTTGAAAATTTTATCATATCTTTTTTCTAAAAGAACTCCTATAATATAATCACTAGCATCACACATCAATTCAAAAGGATTTCCCCAGTTTGGTGAAACTATAATTGGTGGAGTGATTAATTTTTCTATTAATAAATTAAAAGCTTTTAGGCATTCCTCATCAAAATTGAAAATTGCATCTTTCTCCAGTAAATGACATAAAGGCTTAGCAATCTTTGAAAAGTCTTTGCATGTAGAATCTAGCATGTCCTAAAAGACTCCAAATTTCCCTTAGATTCATTGGACAAGGTAAATTAATGATCACTTGAATTTTAGTAGGATCTACTTTCATATCATTTTCTGATATTTGATGACCTAATACAATTCCTCCTACTACCATAAATTGAAATTTTTCTCAATTAAGGAAGAAATTTATTTCTTCACAGCGCTTAAGAACTTTAGATAAATGGTCTAAACATAAGTCAAATGAAGTTCCAAACACTAAAAAATCATCCATGAATACTTCAATCCCTTTTTCAATTAAATCACAAAAAATTGTCATCATACATCTTTGAAATGTAGCAGGGGCATTACATAAACCAAAGGGCATCCTTCTAAAAGCAAAGTACCATAAGGACTGGTAAAAGTTATTTTCTCTTGATCCTTGGGAGATATTTGTATTTGGTGATAACCAATATATCCATCCATAAAATAAAAGTATTTATGCCCAGCTAGTCTATCCAACATTTGATCTAGAAAGGGTAATGGAAAATGATCTTTCCTAGTGG
>NW_018224424.1:12806-15615 GCF_001263595.1 Phalaenopsis equestris
TAAGGCTTCAGCAAATGGAATATTAATTATAAACTTCTTAAAAATCTCCATAAATTTTGAAAATTGCTTATTCAACTTCTGTTGACGAAGTCTCTGAGGAAATGAAGGTGGTGGTTTTTCTAAATCAATTTTCAGTGGAGAAATAGGTCTTTCAGAATCTTTTGGAGCGTCCTCTTTGGATTCTTCAATTTCTTCTCTCTCTACTTCAATTTCTTTTTGAACCCTACCTTCCAACTCTCTTCTGCTTCTAAGTTGAACGGCTTTTACTTGCTCTTTATTCTAGTCTTTTGGATTTGATTCAGTATTACTAGGAAGTGTTCCTTGTGATCTATTACTTAATGAATTCGCTATTTGCCCAAGTTGATTCTCAATATTTCTAATTGTAGCTCCTTGTCTTTGTAATTGATTTTCTATTTGTAACACCACTTCTTCTATAGACAACTTCTTCTCTCTAAATTGTGTATTACTGTTAAAACCTGGAGGATAAGTATATCTATAATTATTATTCCCTTGATTGTTCTAGTTTCCCAATGGGTTTACTTGGTATATCTTTTTTTAAAGTGTAATTTCAATAAATATGAGCATTACATGTATATATAAAAGTTGAATATTTTTAAGCATGTCAATGGTCCATGCACATGTAATGAAACCCAACACATTCGACAACACATGGAACTAGGGCTTTGTTTGGCGCAGCTGCAGGTTTCTAGTTTTTCAGCTGCAGCTGCGCTGCTCCAAATAACTGCTGGGGGAAGCTGATGGTTGTCTGATGGTAGTTTGTTGCAGCTGTGTGAAAACAACTGTGGGGCAGCTGTTTCTAAAAAAATGATAATTATGCCCCTATTTAGTTAAATTATTTGAAACAGAACAATGATAGTCTTTGTTGACCTCACTTTTGGTTGAGGTCTAGAAAACTTCTTTAGTAGCCTAGGTCTAGCCATAGGACTTTCCTATTGACATTTGATATTTTAAGGAAAAGACAAGATGATATGTTAAAAATGTGTTGAAATGAGAAACTTAGAGGGCCAATAGCAGGCTCCACATGCCAAATACAATAAGGTTAACAAAATTAACATAAACTACCATAAAACTGATGTAAAGGAGCATGCAGAAATGGAAAGGATCCCTCGCGAACAATTTTGAAATGGGGAAGAGTTCAGTTAAGCAAGGAAAGAAACAGCCATATGCTACTGTATCTAATCCATCTTAGCAAAATTTTCAGAAAAGCTATAATAAAATCTGCCAGAGAAAATAAATGACCTTACTGCAACTTCAGGAGCCTAAAAAATGAGAGTTTGCTTTCCTAATTTGTACAAATTTCTTAGATCGCAGGCGCAAAGAACAAATACTTCCCATAAAACACAAAACTCAGCCTCATACATTCTTCTTGAAGCTCTAAAAACCATTACAATCTCATCTAAAACAAATAAGAAAGCCTAGAATGATACAAGCGAAATAAAAAATTTTGAGACAAAAATGAAAACAGATTATTGCATCCCCATTCTTCATTGGACGGGACCCAAAGACCAATTTAGAGTTTCCCCAATCTCAATCAAGGGGGAAAACAAATGGAAAACAAATAAAACTACAAAAAGGGGAAACAAAAATTCAAAAAAAAAGCTAGAAGAGAAGAGAAATCAACATTATTGGTGCCAAAATCGATGAAGGAAGAACATGATTCTGCTGCCAAGAAGCGATAGACAATAAGAAGAAGAAGCAGTTAAATGGAAAGGCTTCAAAGGCAATTAAGGGCTTTGGCTTTGTATGCTGCGATCCAGGGGGTATTATCGAATGTTCCCCATGAACGCGGGAAGCGAAAGCTAAGCTACAGGGTCGCACTCATGGCCGACTTGTAACTTCTTCTACAGGATGAAAAAATCTTCCTCAGTCAATGAAACAGTCTCAAAATGCCCTAATCTTATTTTTCTAATTAAGGTATCCTTCATGAACTTGGCATAGGTAGGCATTTATCCAAATGCTTCAGCAAAAGGTATGTTAATGGTCAATCGTTTGAACACCTTTAAGGACGTTGAGAAATATTCATCTACATTTCATTTTTCTTAATCTTTCAGAAAAAGGTGGTGGCTGATACACCAAAAATATATGTATTTTTATACCCATATTTTATACTCATTTTTTGTGATATTGCACTTTAAAGGAATGTATTTTTCATGTTTTATTGTAGGCTGATGATTTTTAGGACTTGGATCAAAAAGAAAGCAAAAAGGATGAAATTTAGAGTCAAAATGGATTTTTTGGAAAAATTGTTCAGTGCCGACGGAGCTATTTGACAGAGAACATAGATTTAATTAAATGGCCTATGGCGTTAATGGTGCTAGAATGGGCGACGACGATGCCAGTGTTGGTGGAAGACCTATTTCTAGAAGATTCAAAAAATTTGGACACTTTTTGAAAATTTTTTGGATGCACCTATTGGAAAACCGACATTAGTCTCTATTTAGGGCAAAAATTGATCAGAAAACTCCCTCTTCCACTCCCCCCATCCACATAGAGTCCATTAGTCATTTATTTCTTTAGAGATTTGAGTTTTTATGGTGAGTTTAAGTGTGATTTCATTTGTCAGAGTTGTTAACGAAGGAGAGACGTGAGATATTTCTTCTTCCTACATCTTCTAAGAGAGAATCAAGAGTATTGTAAAGAGAGAAAGAGTCCAAGAGAGGCTACAAAGGATTTTATTTGAGAAAGAGTTTCAGATAAGTGTTGTTTGTTTATTATTATTGTATGAACTTTATTTTATATATAAAATTTATGTTTTGTTGTATCTTTCTCATAAATTCTGAGTAGTTTC
>NW_018224424.1:16154-98550 GCF_001263595.1 Phalaenopsis equestris
GGACTAAACCTGAGATTAGCCAATGATTCTCTATAACAATAAATTTGTGTAGAGAATTAAAATTGCTCTTATTTGGCTCAATACATATTTAAACCATTTATCTAATATCATTTTACCAAAAACTGATTGTAGTGAGAAAGATGTTTTTTCATATTAGATAACTTCATTACATAAACATAGTTTGGTAGTTATTGTTTAAACTTTGCATTTAGCTTTGCTAGAAGTTAATAATTTAGTTTTGATAGTACATCAAATATTCTAAATTAGTGACAGTAATTTTATTTTATTGTTATGAATTTCCCAGTTAATTTATCACTTCATAGTTAAACCTTCCTCGTCGGATCGATATTTGGGGGTTAAACAGAAAGTCCTATATTACTTGATAACGATACATATACTTACGTAGAATTCCTACATAAATTGATCAAGATTTTTGCGTCGTCGCCGAGGAAGGTAACGGTAAAATAAATAGATTTACTAAATTAAGAAATTTAATGATAAATATAAAATATAAAAATAATAATAATAATAAAACCAAAATCCAAAAATAAAAATATAAAATTATATATATACTTAAGAGTATTTTTAAGAAATTTTTCTTTGATTATTATATTTGTTTATGCAAAATATTAGATCTGAAGGTTTAGTATTTTACGATTTAGAATTAGAACATACTATTAGAAAAATTTAAAAACAATAAAAAGAGATTAAAAATTTGAACGAAATGACAAATAACTTAGAGAATCAAATAAATGAAAATTTGATAAACTCCATTAAAAGATTATGTTAATCCTACAACAGATGAACTTCACTTGACTATTTAAAATTCTGATATTACTGCTAATTCATTTGAGCTTAAACCTGCTATTATCCAAATGGTATAAAATAATCAGTTTGGAGGAACACCTACTGAAGATCCTAACTCATCTTGCTAGTTTTCTTGAAATATGTGCTACTTTTAAATATGATGGAGTGTCTAATGATGCTCTTAGGCTTAGAATTTTTCCTTTTTCATTAAGGGAGAAAGCTAAAGTTTGGTTAAATTCATTAGCACCTGGATCTATCAGAACTAGGGGAGAACTATCACAAAAATTTTTGGCTAAATATTTTTCACCCTCGAAAACTGCTAAACTTAGAAATGATATTACATTTTTTTGTCAGTTTGAAGGGAAATCGATATATGAAACCTGAGAAAAATTTAAAGATCTCCTTAGGAAATGTCCACACCATGCTTTACCAAATTTATTAATAATTCAAACTTTTTACAATGGATTAGTAGGATCACTTAGATCTATTATAGATGTAGCTGAAGGTGGATCATTATGTTAAAACATTTCGATGAAGTATACTCCATAATAGAGGAAATGACTATTAAAAATTTTCAATGACCCTCTAAATGGGTAAATCCTAAATGAGTAGCTAGTATTCATGATTCTATTACAATATATATTTTAGCATCTCAATATGCCGCTATATCAAAAAAGATTGATCAAATTGGAGTGAACTATTTTCAAATACCACCAGTATTAGAGAAAAATTCACTATGACAGATAATTGATACTCAATAATCTTATAAAACTTTGAATGTTATAAATAATCAAAATAATAATCTCTATTCTAACTATTATAACCCTGAATGGAAAAATCATCCTAATTTTAGTTGGAATAATTATAACAATTCAGTGAATCCCTCCAGAAATTTGAATAACCAAGGAAATCCTAATTTCCAACCTTATTATCCTCTGGGATTTAACCCTTATTATCCTCCTAGATTTAACTCTAAACCTAACCCACAAGTAAGAAAAAGAAGTTGACGATGGAAGAAGTAATGTTGAATGTGGGAAATCAAACACAAAATAAAGGGGCTGCTATTATAAATATTGAAAATCAACTAGAACATATTGCTGCTGCACTTAGTAACAGACCTGCAAGAATTCTTCCGAGTACTGTGGAAGTTAATCCAAACGATCAAAATAAGAAGCAAATTAGAGCTATTCAATTACGAAGTGGAAAAGAAGTAGAAAAAAAGAATCCAAAGAGAAACTGAAGTTGAGGAGGAGAAGGAAGAGATTGAAACTGATCACAATGAAAATGAACCAATACAAGTTCCTTTAGAAAAAAACACTACCTTTATTTCCTCAACGAGAGAAGCAGAAGATAAACAATTTACAAAATTTTGGAAATCCTTAAAATGTTAACGATAAACATTTCTTTTTTTGAGGCTTTGGAACAAATGCCAAGTAATGTGAAATTTATGAGGGATATACTAAATAAGAATAGGAGATTTTCTGATCATGAGACCTTTGCACTCAGTGAAGAGTGCAACACTATTATTCAGAAAAAGCTTCTTGAAAAGTTAAAAGATTCTGGTAGTTTTACTATACCTTGTGCTAGTTTTACTATAAAGATTCTGGTAGTTTTACTATACCTTGTGCTATTGGTGAAAAGTTTTCTGAAAAAGCCCTATGTGATTTAGGAGGAGTATTAATCTTATGTTTCTATCAATTTTTAAACATTTAGATTTAGGAGAGGTTTCCCCTACTACTGTAACTCTTCAGTTAGCTGATCGATCAATAACTTATCCTAACAGAGTAATAGAAGATGTATTAGTGAAAGTGGATAAATTTATTTTTCCTGTAGACTTTATTGTATTAGATCTGGAGGAAAATAAAGAGATTCCTATTATTTAAGGGAGACCACTTCTTGCAACAAGGGAGCTGCGATAGATGTGCAAAAAGGAAAATTAATAATGAGAATCAATGATCAACAATGATCAAGAAGTAACATCATGAAGTAATATTTAATATTGCAAAAGCTATGAAATATCTTGTAATAGAAAAATATAATGAATGTTTTAGGATTGAAGTTGCTGATTATCTGAGTAATGAGCAATTTAAGGAAGTGTTTGAAGAAAAGTTAAGGTAAGAAGAGTATTGTGAGAATAAAAATGAAATAAAAGAAGAGAATTTAGATTATGTTCAGAACAAATTTGAAACTTTAGATTTGTTGGAAAATGATAATAAAAATCTTATTCCTTCAAGTATTAAACCACCTGAACTTTAATTGAAAGTATATTACCTACCCATTTAAAGTGTGTGTTTTTAAGAGATTCATCAACATTGGATGTTATTGTATCTTCTAATTTAACTGAAATTCAAGAAAAAATATTAATAGAAATGTTGAAAAGATATAAAAAGGTATTTGGATGGACTTTAATAGATATTAAAGGAATCAATCCTTCAATTTGTATGCATAAAATTCTATTAGATGAACAGTATGAACCAAAAGTTGATCCTCAAACGAGATTAAACCCAATAATGAAAGAAGGTGTTAAAAAAGAAATTTTAAAATAGTTAAATGCTGGAATTATATATCCTATTTCAGACAGTGCTTGGTTAAGGCCAATTCACTGTGTTCGGAAGAAAGGAGGAGTGACAGTTGAAGTAAATGAGAAAAATTAACTAATTCCAATAAGACAAGTTATTGGTTGGCGAATTTGTATAGACTATAGAAAATTAAACGTGGTCACCAAGAAATATCACTTTCCTTTACCCTTTCTAGACCAAATGTTGGATAAATTGGCTCGAAAAAAAATTACTACTTTCTAGAGGGATATACCGGGTATCACCAAATTCCAATTGCTCCTAAGGATCAAGAGAAAATAATATTTACAAGTCCTTATGGAACATTTGCTTTTCGTAGAATGCCTTTTGGATTATGTAATGCACCTACGACATTTCAAAGATGTATAACATCAATTTTTAGTAATTTAATTGAACATGGAATGGAAGTATTTATGAATGATTTTTCTGTATTCGATGCTTCATTTGAAATATGTTTAAATAATTTAGAAAAGGTTATAGAATTATATGAAAAAATTAACCTAGTACTAAATTGGGAAAAATGTTAATTTATGGTTGTAGAAGGAATTGTATTTGGGCATAAAATTCTGAAAATGGCATGGAAGTAGATCCTGCAAAAATTTAAGTTAATGAAAAATTACCACCTCCTACTACGGTTAGATGGGTAAGAAGTCTTTTTAGGACATGCTGGTTTCTATAGGCGTTTATAAAATTTTTTTTATACAAAAATAAAACATAATAACTAAGTCATTATGCCAACATTTAGAAATATATAATTATTAAAAGATGTGTGCTTTATGTAGAAACTCAACATATAATTGAAAGATGTTATGATTATGAATTTGGAGAAAATTTTGGAACAAATACAACTGCAGAAAAAATTTTGCAAGATGGATTTTATTGGTCTACTCTTTTTAGTGATATTAATGATTATATTAAAGCACGCGATCAATGTTGGCGAGTAGGAAATATTTTTAGAAGAAATGAAATGCCTCTAAATTGCACATTGGATGTTGAAATTTTTGATATGTGGGGATTAGATTTTATGGGACAATTAATACCTTCATTTGGAAATTTATATATATTACTTGTAGTGGATTATTTTTCAAAATGGATTGAAGCGATTGCTTTACCTCGATTTGTATCTGAACGTGATGCTCGAAATTTTTCAAAATTTTAAATAAAAATATTTTTACAAGATAAGGAATGTCGAGAGTGATTATTATGGATGGAGGATCCCATTTTAGGAATAAAAGAATCATCATGAAATAAAATGTGATGCTCTACTACTTATCATTCTCAAACGAGTGCTCTAGTAGAGATATCAAATCATGAAATAAAATGAATTTTAGAAAAACCTTCAGATCCTTATAAATTGGATTGGTCTGCTAGATTAGATAGGAAAAGTAAAATCTAGATGGTTAGAACCATTTAAGGTGATTAGAGTCTATCATTATGGAACTGTAGTTACTAAAGATCTTAAAATTGGAAAGATATTTAAAGTCAATGGGCATCGATTGAAAAATTATTATGAAGGGCACATGCCGCAATTTAAAGAAATTTTGATGTTGAGTCATCCTGATTAAATAATGGTACATTGGGTGATGACATTAAACCTTACACTTTGTGGGAGGCAACCCGTATATAGGAAATAATAATGTTTTTGAATCCTACACAATTTTATATATCATAAAATATGAAAAATATTGGTATTGGAAAAAAAATTAGAAATTGAATTGAACCAAAAAAAAGAAGCGACGCAACATTGGTCACTGATGCTGACGACGCCAGAATGGGCACCGACAATGCCCGTCTACACGAACCATGGCGATGACAGCGTCCTGAGCAGTTTTGTGCTTTCAGGATTAATTTGACGGACTTTGGATGGATTGCACTCCTAAATAACCGCCAAGAGATGTTTTTAAAGGCCTAAAAACTGCCTTGGACGACCAGAAACTTCCAAATTTCAAAATCCATGGCTTCCAATTCCATAAATATTTTAAGGTATGGAGTTTTTAATAGAAGTAAGTTTATTAGTTTTGACGAGCATAGATTATATGATAAAGGCATAATGAAGAAGAGACTTATCAAGGAGAGAGGCTTTGTCAATTATGGATTGGGTAATCCAAGTTCACAGTTTGAGAAAATCATAATAAAGAGGCATTGGGAAGTTCTATGCTACACTACTGTTGCAGTTGTTGTACCAGTGGGAAAGGAATTCTATGCTAACTTACATGGAATTACCCAAAGAGTCATCTTTGTTTGAGGTAAGGCTGTACCATTTACTCCACCTCAAATTAATGATTTTTCTATGATAGAAAACTTGCCAATCTGTCATTATACAAGTTTTATTCCAACGAGAGATATGATGCAAGATGTACATAAATTTTTGTATGGATGAAAATGATAATTGGGAAATCAGAGATGAGGGATATGTTAGTTTCTCTGCTATCCAATATCTAAACAATGACATTTCTTCATCTCTGTAAAATTACTCCCTAACATGAATATTATTGGAGTTACAAAAGAAAGTGCAATTTTAAATTATTGC
This sequence comes from Phalaenopsis equestris, assembly GCF_001263595.1. Lineage (NCBI taxonomy): Eukaryota > Viridiplantae > Streptophyta > Magnoliopsida > Asparagales > Orchidaceae > Phalaenopsis > Phalaenopsis equestris. Next base: position 22,068 of record NW_018224424.1, read on the forward strand.
ATCCTAACATGAATATTATTAGAGTTACAAAAGAAAGTGAAATTTTAAATTATTGCATTCAAATAGAAAAGCCCATTAATGTGGGATCAATTGTTTTCAAATCTATTATGGGTTATATTATGAATGGACCTAAATACGTGTTAGGGCATCCTTATACAATTTTCTTACTTTGCAGTCAATCTCAAGTGTCATATAAAAGTTGGGAGAAAGTACTACTACTTTGGGAGCCCATGAACCCTATTAATAAAAATTAAATTGGGAATGTAAATGAAGTATTGAAAATTATCTTGGATCATTCATTACATGCTTCAACACCATTAATACCACATACTGTTGGAAGTTCAATAGTTTTGGAGAAGAAAATGAAGAAAATCAAAAGAGAACTTCAGAGTATTATGAATGCAATAGAAAATCTTAAATACCTCTTTAATTAGTCTGATTAGTGGATGAAAGAGAACTTTGATCATACTGGAACAATTGAAGCAGGTTTGATGCAGATGTTCAAGAAAAATGGATAGATCGATGAAAATTTGACTGATCAATTCCTGTACCAACCCTTCTATAATTTGTACGTCCATTACCAGACTATGCGAGATATTAGAGGAGGAGAAAGTATTGAAGATGAAGCAGAATAATTGAAGAAGTTGGACTCTCAACTATTTTAAAGTAATTATGTTTTTAATGTGATTGTGTTGGATTTACTTTGCATTAGAACTCTTTTAACTTTTATAGTGTGTATAATTTTGTGCCAGCGTTATAGTATTGTGGCTTGATTTTGACGCTGAATTTTAACTTAGTTTGCTTTATGTATGTGTGAGTGTCATTAGAAATGTGTGTTTGCAAAAATTTGGATTTTCATATATAAAAGTTAGTTTGGTGTTATTTGTGAAAATGCTTGTTTGTGAATTATTTTAGGATGAATATTAGTGTTTATAAAAACTAATTAGACTTTGGAGTGAATTGAAAGAAAATTGAAATTACGAAAATTAAAAATATGAGATTTTTTGCACTGGCGTCGACGGCGCCAGTATGGGCGCCGACAACACTCTCAACCCGAAAGTGCCCAAACCCCTTAAATTTCCACGATTTGCATAACAAAAACACAATTTTTACCCCTTCGGTTACCTTCAACCTTCGATTTGTGCATCTAGGGCACTAGTGCTTGGATTTGAGGCGATTTGAAGGCAAAAGAAGTTTGGATTTCATTTTCTCTCGGTAAGAGCTACACTTTGAACTCAAAATTTTAATTTTCACCAAGGATTTATCTTATATTGCTGAGATCTGAAATTTTGAAGTTCTTAGGAAGATTTTTGAGAAAGTCAATTGGTGAAGAACTCTTACTTAGTATAATTAGGTTTAGAACGTTCCACATTGTGATTTTCAGAATTTTGGGAATTTATTTGGATTTCCAAAACTTTTCTTAGATTACTATGGCACCGAGAATGAGCAAGGGAAAGAAGAAAGTGGATTTTGATGATCAAAATTTTGTCAACTTTTTGTCAACTCAAAATTTTGTCAACTACAAGGCTAACATTTGTTTCAATAGTCTGCTTGCAACTAAGAAAGTAATTTCTGATCAAGCATTTAAAAACCTAGGTGGAGAAGTCGAAAGATTAATCGTTGCTTGGCGTTGGGAGAATTTTTGTTACGTTACTGCCGAGGCTATTATTTGTATAGTGATGGAAATTTATGCCAACTTTAAGGGAACTTCTAAAGACTACATTTTTGTTCCTAGAAAAATAATAGAATTTACTCCAAGAAGAATTAATGAATTTTATCAGTTAGAGGATGTATATAGCTATCAGTACAAATTATTTTCTGCTACAAATGAGGCCTTAGATGAAGTTATCTCGTTTCTTACTGATGGAAGAGGTATTTGAAAGGTGAATAATAATGTTAAGATAAACTTCCCTCTTTCTATGTTAAATGTAGTATCTATCTGCTAGAATAATACCAACAAATCATCATAGTGAGGTTACAAAAGATATAGCCATTTTGAACTTTTGTATCCAGTAAATGAGAAGGATAGATGTAGGCTCTATTGTTTATAGAAACACTCGTTCTATTGCTTTGGGTGAGACTACTGGTGCATTAGCATACCCTGCCCTGATCTTCACACTATGTGAACAGGCATGAGTTGATTTTGGAATGAAAGAGGAGATGATTGAACCTCTAAAAACTATTGGGCCTGCAAATATTAAAACTTATGAATCTCATGTTGGATGGATATCTGGAAGTAGTAAGAGTAGGGATATTCCTTCTACTTCTAGTACCCCTACTCTCTAGGTACTTATGGAGCAACTTATGATCCAACAAGGAGATATCTTGAGGATGGAAAACAGAATGGAAAATATGGAGGCCAGAAATGCACATAATGATGATTTGACAATGCAAAAGTTTGAGTATGATGCAGCTTATGATGATGTGATGGTTAGATATATGAGGGGTGACCACTTAGTTCAGTTTCTTAGTCATCTTGTCTTTACCTTGTATCAGCAGCAAAGCTTTGATGTAGAAGAAGAAGAAGATGATGATGACTGGTGATGTTTTAGTTTGATATTTTGTTTAGTTTATAGTTGGTTGTACTTTATTTTTATTATTGTTTATTTTTAGAGGGTGATACTTTGCTTTATTTTAGATGTTATGTTGTATTGTAAACAGTAGGTTGTAAAACTATTTTTGCATTGGAGTTTATTTTAGTACTATTGTTAGTTTTTAGTACTTTGTTCAATGTATTTGTAGTTAACTCTTTCTCAGCAAAATTTTGCATGTATTATATGTTATTTATTGTTTTAAGCATTTTAGCTTTTCATATTAGTACCTGCAATATTTTAGAGTTAAGTTTCAATATCAAAACCTTCAACGGGTAAGTCTTTTCTTTATGTATTAAATGTTTTCTTTCACCCTTTACTTTTAAGTTTTTCATGCTAAATCTTTTAAAAATTTAAGTTTTGGGGGAAAGAAAAATTCCTTTTTAAAGAAATTAACTTAATTTTATTTGTCCTCAATCACTTATATTTTTAAAATTTTTAATTTAACATGACCTTTGGTATTAGAGGGTCACTTTAGATAACTATATTTGTGCTTCTAAATATATAGTAAACTTCTATGTAAAAAATTTTCAATAATAAAGGTTAATTTTAGAAATTAAGATATTTGGTATGAGAATAAGACTATGTTTTTCTATTATAAGTAAAGAAATTTGTATTTTTTGAAATATTAAAAATCTTAGAGATTCATGTAAGAAGAAAAGAATAAAACTTTATGAAAAATCTTCAAAGCTAATATGAATTTATAAAGTGAAGGATGTGAAAAGTTTTTAACTTTAAGAAGAGGGTAGTGAAGTTCAAAATCATTAAAGGTTTTCCAGATATAGTAATCCTCACATAAAAGAGAAGAAGAAGAAGAGAGAAGAAAAAGGATTGAAAATGATCCTAAAAGAAAATAAAAGGGAAGAAAACGTAGAAAAAGATGTGAGGAGAAGCTTCAGGAGATGCCTAAAAAAAAATTGTTTCACTTGAATCAACTTAAAGAAGAAGGCTTGGCTACATTCTCTAAATTTTTTTTTAAGTATTAGCATATTTACTAATAAAATTTTATGAAGTTCTTTTTCATATGGATATTATCTATCTTCTAACCTTAAAGCATATGACAATTTGCAATTTTCCTTAAAAAGAATAGAGAATCAGAAATCTTAGACTTGGCTGCTAGATATTCTTATACATTTAGTATTAACCCTTTAGTATTATCTGGAGTTACTTTAAATTTTTCTTAAGTTATGCTATTATATTTAGTGGACTAAAATATAGAAATCTAGAAGTTAAATTCCTTGTCATGAGTCATATTTTTATGTAGTGAAGGAGTTACTTGAGGTCAAGTAACATTTAAGATTGGGGGATTTTGATACACCAAAAATATATGCATTTTAAACCTATATTTTATACTTATTTTTGATGATATTGCACTTTAATGGAAGATATTTTGATGTTTTCTTGCCATGTTTTATTGTAGGTTGTTGATTTTTAGGACTTGAAGCAAAAAGGAAGCAAAAAGAATAATATTTGGAGCCCAAATGATATTTTTTAGGAAATACTCAGCGCTGATGGCGCAAGGAGCAGAGCCAACATGCTATTTGACAGAGATCACGAAATTAATTCATGGGCCACTGGTGCCGACGACGCCAATGTCGATGCAAGACCTATTTATAGAAGATTCAATGAATTTGGATGATTTTTGAAGAGTTTTGAGATGCACCTATTGGAAAATTGACATTAGGCTCTATTTAGAGCGAAAATTGACCAGAAAACTCCCTCTTCCACTCCCCCCAACCACATAAAGTCCATTAGTCATTTATTTATTTAGAAATTTGAGTTTTTTTGGTGATTTTAAGTGTGCATTCTTTTCTAGGAGTTGCTAGAGAGGGAGAGAAGTGAGAGATTTCTTATTCCAACGTCTTCTAAGAGAGAATCAAGAGTACTATAAAGAGAGAGAGAGTCCAAGAGAGGCTATAAAGGATTTACTTTGAGAAAGAGTTTCAGATAAGTGTTTTTTATTTATTATTGTTGGGCGTAAAATTGGAAACTTTATGGTGAAGGACTAAAATCCCCAATTTGTTCTTAGTGTTTAAGAACTTTTGTATATAAAATTTGTGTTTAGTTATATCTTTCTCTTGAAATATGAGTAGTTTCCTTTACTTTCTCCCTAGGGAAGGGGAGTGAGAGACAGTATCCTCCCAGCCTAACCCTGATTTAGGGACTAATCTTGAGATTCACCAATGATTCTCTATAACACTCAAGTAGGGTAGAGAATTAAACTTGCTCCTATTTGCTACAATACATATTTAAACCATTTATCTAATCTCATTTTACCCAAAACTCATTGTACTGGGAAATATGTTTTTTCATAGTAGATAACTTCATCACATAAACATAGTTTGGTAGTTATTATTTAAACTTTGCATTTCAGCTTTGCTAGTAGTTAATAATTTATTTCTAATAGTACATCAAATATTTGAAATTAGTGACAGTAATTTTATTTTATTGCTGTGAATTTTCTAGTTAATTTATCACTTCAACTTTAAACCATCCTCGTGCGATCAATATTTGGGGCTTAAACTGAAAGTCATGTATTACTTGATAACGATATGTATACTTGCATAGAATCCCTACATAAATTGCATAATTTTTTTATTCATAAAATAACGAATCAAGTTTTTGGCACCGTTGAAAAGCGGAATCAACTTTATTTTTTTTGCACAACTATATCATCGGGGTCATTCATGCACTTAGATTTGCAGCATCCTCGCCTCCTGCTTTTGCATGACAATGTGGGCGGTTTCCCTCTCTGATCTCTCGTAGTAGAAACTCTCCACCGTTCATAAGACAGACTAATGTTGCACCAAAAATATATGGGTTTTTTGACCCATATTTTATAATCATTTTTGGTGATTTTGCACTTTAAAGGAAGATAATTTTTATGTTTTATTGCAGGTTGTTGATTTTTAGGACTTAGAGCAAAAAGGAAACAAAAAAGATGAAATTTGGAGTCAAAATGAAGTTTTTTGAAGAATTGTTCAGTGCCGATGGTGCGAGACTGGGCGTTGATGGCGTTGTTTGACAGGAAGCGCTATCTAAATTAAATGGCCATTAGCGCCAATGGTGTTAGAATGGGCGTCAATAGTTCCCGTGTCGGTGCTGACCCTATTTTTAGAAGATTCAACGAATTTAGACGCTTTTTGAAGAGTTTTTAGATACAATTATTGGAAAACCGACCCTAGGCTCTATTTAGAGCAGAAATTAATCAGAAAAGACTCTCCTTCGCCCTTCTTTGCTCTCCTTCGCCCCCTTTCACGCCTCTTCGCAACATTCAACCACTTTCCACTTTCTTCCACGCCATTCCACACCATTAGTCATTTTATTTCCTTTATATTTTTGAGTTTTTGTGGTGAGTTTAAGCGTGAATTCCTCTCTAAGAGTGTTGGAGAGGGAGAGAAGTGAGAGATTTCTTTTTCCTATATTTTCTAAGAGAGGCTACAAGGGATTTGCTTTGAGAAAGAGTTTCAGATAAGTGTTGTTTGTTTATTATTTTTGTATGAACTTTCTTTTATATATGAAATTTATGTTTTGTTGCATATTTCTCATGAAGTCTAAGTAGTTTCCTTTATCTTTTCCCTACTCTGAGATATGGTGAAATGAAGAGATAATTTGGATGTGCCAATGTTAAAATATAAAATAAATTGTGATGGTTTTTCAACTCCGTTCTTAATTTACTTTTCGATCTGGTCAATTGAGTTGTTAAAATATGTTGTGAAACATATGATCCGAGAAATGAAGTATGAGTTCTATAATAAAGTGATGATGACATTTGATTCCATGAATGAGAACTTCGTTCATGGAATTAAGTGCAAATAAATAGGGAAATATACTTTGTTGGTTGGGTGTAGAATTGGAGATTTTTAGGGTGACAGACTAAAATCCCCAATTTGATATAAGTGTTTAAGAACTAAAGCAAGAGTTAGCCTTCAGTGGAACTAAAGCCAGTATCCTCCTAGCCTAGCCATGGATATAGGGACTAAACCTAAGATTAGCTAATGATTTTCTATAACAGTGAATCAGAGTAGAGAATTAAATTGCTCCTATTGACACAATACAAATTTGAATCATTTATTTCATCTCATTTCACCAAAAACTCGTTGTCGTGGGAAGGGTGCTCTATTCATATGGTGCTTTATTCATATTAGAAAAATTCATCACACAAACATAGTTTAGTAGTATTATTTTAAACTTTGCATTTAAATTTTACTAGTAGTTAATAATATAGTTTTCATAATATCTCAAACATTCAAAATTAGTGACAGTAATTTTGTTTAATTTATATAAATTTCCTAGTTAATTTATCAAATTTAAATCTTCCTCGTGGGATCGATTTTTGGGACTTAAATAGAAAGTCTTATATTACTTGATAACGATATGTATACTTGCGTAGAATCCAAACATTAAATGCTTAACGTTATTATTCATAAAATACCACATAAAAGTTTTGGCACCATTGTAAAGTGGAGTCAACTTCATAAATTTTACAAAATTATATTTTTCGGGATCAAGTTTTTGGCACTGTTGCTAGGGAAGGTAACGATAAATTAAATATATTTGGTAAAATAAATTAAATATATTTGGTAAAAACGATAAATTAAATATATTTGGTAAATTAGGAGATAAAATATATAAAAAAAATAAAAAAATAGATAAAATCAAAAATTTAAAAAGAAAATATATAACTATATATATTTAAGTGTATTTTTAAGAATTTTTTCTGTACTTATTATATTTGTTTATGCGAAATATTGGATCTTACGGTTTAGTACTTTACGATTCAGAATTAGAATGTACTACTAGAAAAATTTGAAAACATAAAAAAAAGTAAAAATTTGACTGAAATAATGAATAACTTAGATAATTAAATAAATGAAAATCGATAAATACTTTTAAAAGATTATGCTAATCCGACAGTAGATGAACTTCACTTAAATATTCAAAATCCTGATGTTTTTGGTAATTCATTTGAGCTTAAATCTGCTATTATCCAAATGGTAAAAAATAATCAGTTTGGAGGAACACCTAGTGAAGATCCTAACTTACATCTTACTAGACTAGTTTTCTTGCTTACTAGTTTTCTTGAAATATGTGCTACTTTTAAATATGATACCATCAAATCATCATAGTGAGGTTACAAAGGATAGAGTCATCTTGAACTTCTGTATCCAGTAGATGAGAAAGATGGATCTAGGCTCTATTGTTTATAGAAACACTCGTTCTATTGCTTTGGGAGAGACTACTGGTGGTTTCACACACCCTGCCCTGATCTTCACACTATGTGAACATGTAGGAGTTGATTTTATAATGGATGAGGAGAGGATTGAACCTCTAAAACCTATTAGGCCTGCGAATATTAACCTCATGTTGGATGTAGATCTGGAAGTGGGACCAGAGATCTTTCTTCTACTTCAAGTACTACTACTTTTAGTACCCCTACTCTCCAACAACTTATGGAGCAGATGATGATCCAACAGGGAGATATTGTGAGAATGGAAAGTAGAATGGAAAATATGAAGGCCAGAAATGCACACAATGATGATTTGACGAGATAGAAGTTTGAATATGGTGCTGCCTATGACGATGCGATGGTCAAATATATGAGGGGTGATCACTTAGTTTAGTTTCGTACTCACCTTGTTTTTACCCCATATCAGCAACAAAATTTGGATGTGAAAGAAGAAGATGATGATGATGATTGGTGATGTTTTAGTTGGATTTTTGTTTAGTTTAAGTTTGGTTGTACTTTATTGTTGAGAGTGTTTGTTTTTAGAGTGTGCTACTTATTTTAAATGTTATGTTGAACTGTGAACAGTAGATTTGTGAAACTTTTTTTACATTAGAAATCATTTTAGTACTGTTGTTAGTTTTTAGTACTTTGTTGAATGTGTTTGTAGTTAACTCTTTCTCAGCAAATTTTTATATGTATTATGTGTCATTTAATATTTTAAGTCTTGTAGCTTTTCATATTAGCACCTGCAATATTTCAGAGTTAAGTTTCAATATCAGAACCTTCAACAGGTAAATCTTTCCATTATGTATTACATGTTTTCGTTCACCCTTTATTTTTTCAATTTTACATGCTAAATCTTTTAAAAATTTAAGTTGGGGGGGTGGGGGGGGGGGGGGGGGAGAAAAATCCCTTTTTAAAGGAAAGAAACTTAATTTTATTTATCTTCAATAAATTATATTTTCAAAATATTATAAAATTTAATATGACCTTTGGTATTAGAGAATAACTTTAGATTACTATATTTCAGTTTCTAAATATGTAGTAAACTTAAGTAAAAATTTTCAATAATAAAGGTTAATTTTAGAGATTAAGATATTTGATATGAGAGAATAAAACAATGTAACAATGTTTTTCTATTTTAGGTAAGGAAATTTTTATTTTTGAAGTATTAAAAATCTTAGAGATTCATGTAAGAAGAAAAGAATAATAAGAAAAGAATAAAATTTTATGAAAATTATTTAAAACTAATATAAATTTATAAGTGATAGAATGTGAAAAGTTTTTAACTTTAAAAAGAAGATAATGACGTTCAAAATAATTAAAGGATATCCAGATATAATAATCCTCACATAAAAAAGAAAAGAAAAGAAAAATGATTGAAAATGATCCTAAAAAATAAAAGAAAAGAAAAAAGAAAAGAAAAGAAAAAGATGTGAGGAGAAGCTTGAGGAGATGCTTAATTAAAAATTGACTTCACTTTAATTAACTTAAAGAAGAAGGCTTGGTTACATTTTCTAAACTTATATTTCAGTATTAGCATATTCACAAGTAAAGTTTCATGAAGTTATTATTCTTATGAATATTCTAAGTGGCTTTAATATGAATAATTTGTAGTTTTCCTTAAAAAGAATAGAGAATCAAAAATCTTAGACTTGACTGCTAGATATTCTTATACCTTTAGTTTTAACGAAGTTATTTTACATTTTTCTTAAGTTATACTATTGTATTTAGTAGACTAAAATATGGAAATCTAGAAGTTAAAATCTTTGTCATTAGTCATATTTTTATATAGTAAAGGAGTTACTTGAGGAAAAGTAACATTTAAGTTTTGGGGATTTTGATACACCAAAAATATATGCATTTTTATACCCATATTTTATACTCATTTTTTGTGATATTACACTTTCAAGGAATGTACTTTTTATTTTTTATTGCAGGTTGTTGATTTTAGGACTTGGAGCAAAAAGAAAGCAAAAAGGATGGAGTTTGGAGTCAAAATAGAGTTTTTGAAGAATTGTTCAGTGCCGACGACGCCAAACTGGGCACCGACGACGCCGTTTGACAAAGAGCGCTGTTTAAATTAAACAGCCAGTGTCGGTGCTTACCCTATTTCTAGAAGATTTGACGAATTTGGACGCTTTTTTAAGAGTTTGTGGATGCACCTATTGGAAAACTGGCCATTGATCAGAAAAGACTCTTCTTTGCCCTTCTTCTCTCTCCTTCGCCTCCTTTAGTGCCTCTTCCCAACCTTCAACCACTTTCCACTTTCTTCCACGCCATTCCACACCATTAGTCATTTTATTTCATTTATAGTTTTGAGTTTTTGTGGTGAGTTTAAGTGTGAATTCCCTTTTAAAAGTGTTGGAGAGGGAGAAAAGTGAGAGATTTCTTCTTCCCATATTTCCTAAGAGATGCTACAAGGGTTTTGCTTTGAGAAAGAGTTTCAGATAAGTGTTGTTTGTATATTATTGTTATATATGAATTTTGTGTTTTGTTGTATCTTTCTCATGAAGTCTGAGTAGTTTACTTTATCTTTCTCCCTACTATAAGATATAGTGAAATGAAGAGATAATTTGGATGTGCCAATGTTAAAATATAAAATAAATTGTGATGGTTTTTCAATTTTGTTCTTAATTTAGTTTTTGATCTGGCCAATTGAATAATAAAATATGTTGTGAAACATAAGATCTGGGAAATGGAGTATGAGTTCGAAAGCAGAGTAAAAATCACATTTAATTTTATAAAGAAGTATTTCGTTCATGAAATTAAGTGCAAATAAATAGGGAAATATACATTGTTGGGTGTAGAATTGGAGTATTTAGGGTGACAGACTAAAATATCCAATTCGATCTTAGTGTTTAAGAACTAAAGCGAGAGTTAGCCTTCAAAGGAAGGGAAGTGGGAGCTCTAGAGTGAGAGTCAGTATCCTCCTAGCCTAGCCACGGTTATAGGGACTAAACTTAAGATTAGCCAATGATTTTCTATAACACTGGATCAGTGTAGAGAATTAAAATTGCTCCTATTTGACACAATACATATTTGAACCATTTAGTTCATCCCATTTCACCAAAAACTCATTATAGTGGGAAAGATGATTTTACATATTAGAATCTTCATCACATAAACATAGTTTAGTAGTTACTATTTTAAACTTTACATTTAAATTTTGCTATTAGCTAATAATTTAGCTTTGATAGTATCTCAAAAATTTGATATTAGTGACCGATATTAGTGACAGTAATTTCGTTTTATTTCTTTGAATTTCTTAGTTAATTTCTCATTTCAAATTTAAACCTTCCTTGTGGGATCGATATTTGAGACTTAAATAGAAAATCTTATATTAATCTTATATTACAAATCTTATATTACTTGATAACGATATGTATACTTGTGTAGAATCCCAACATTAACTGCTTAGTGTTATTATTCAAAAAACACCACATTCAATTTTTGGCACCGTTGTAAAGCGAAGTCAACTTTATAAATTTTACACAATCATATTTTCTGGGATGAACTGGCTACAAAGTTTTTTCCACTCTATGAATGCCCGTGATCTTATAGGACAGACTAGCTATAAAGCATTTCCCGTCCTCTAAGATGGATTTCAATTAATCCCTCCAGAGGAGATTAGGATCGATAATGTTGTGGTAAATTGGTATTCCAACCTATAGGGATAAAGGACTATGACTCACAAAATGGGGGATCTCTTAGCTTTGAATGGGAGTGGCCGATGCATGTGATTCTGAACTTAGGGCATCCTCTAGGCAAATCAACGATACATCACATAGGCGGCTCGACCGATCGACACGTGTAGTCCGACACCTCCACCCTCCATGGGCAATTGAACCCATGCACCTAGACAGACTAAACCTAGAGTCGGCTAAAGGATAAGAAAATCTCATCACTCAGACGGTTTGACGGTTGCAGACGCGTTTTCTTTATGCTGAAGGAGAGCCCACTTTTCCAGCGAACCCCGACAAATTCGACATTGCTTCGGCGAACTTCTGGTGAACTTCCGACTAACCTTCAGTGAACCTCAGAAAAACTTTCCCCATGAAAGGATGAAGCTCTCCTTCAACGTAGAAGAGTAGTTGCCTCAATCCCAAGCTCCTGCGATGCTCCTCCTAAGAAAAGGTGAAGATCTCCTATAGCATTGGAGATTTTCCACCTTGCTCCAAGCTCATCCTCAAGTAGATCCTCTCAAACCCTCACCATATATTGAAGAGGAGAAAAGGAAGAAGAAGATAAGGAGGAGGAAGAAGATAAAGATGGAGGGGATGAGAAACCCATCCTCCTTGCTCTCTCTCAAAAAATCTCCTTAAAACAACACCAAAAGTTCCCCTTGTGAGCCTTCCTCTATCCCTTCTTGTTCTCGGTGGAGAAGAAGAAGGAGGTGGAGGAAGAGGGGCGGCAACCCCCTCTAGTGCAAGAAGCTAACTAATTTTGGAATGAGGGGGAGAGGATATGTTAAACCCCTCACCCTTGTAGAAAGAACAAAATGCCCCCAAAATATGACATTGGATCCTTCTGGATGGGGGGCAAAAGGGTCTTTTCACCTTCTCAGGGTCAAATCATTGTTAAAATCACAATTTCTCATGGTTTGGCATGTGATTGGGACCTAAGCACTCTTTTCTTTATATTCTGGCACCTAAGCGTCGAGCACTCAAAAAAAAAGGGTAAAAAATTTCCTGTTTTGGGCGCATTTGCTGTTTGGGCGCCTAGTGGACAAAAAATTTGTCTAAGTGACAAAAGGAAGTCTTAGACCTCCAAGGGCTTCTGCCAGATTATTTAAAAAGTTATTTTGGTTGAGTGGGCCCCTGAGGATGGCCTCGGGGCTTCGGTTTAACCTGAAGCCCTAATTTTCACGGTAAATGCCTAACGAAGTATCTTTTCAATCTATAAGTTATGCGAGTCTCTATGTGAGTGAAATGTGATCCCATAAGTTTAAAATAAAGCAATTAGGTCATACATTCACTGAAGAAGTTTGAGCCAACGGTAGTCCAAAGTCGTAGCATGGGTAGGGTGTCTCGAACCCTGATTTTTCCGTAGTTTGTGTAAGTGGATTATGTGGCTTCCTAAGGCCGTTGGAGGTTCTGGATGGGCGTGTGGTGATTTCTAATGATCACATTAGGTAACAACCATGCAACACATCTTGGATGGGCTTCCAAAAGAAAATTTCCCAGCAGCCCTTAAATGCCATCAAACCTAGCTACCTGCCCCAAACAAGCGTCGGACGGTCCCAGGTGGGTGTCTAAACTACAGGACATTACGAAAAGGCCGTAAACTCTCCTAATTCATGTATATGGAAACCCAACACTTGTGACATCAAAAATTGATGCCAATAATTGACCCCCAACAAGTGTACTGCATAGTCAAGTTATAGTACACTTGTTGGAAGCTGCTTAATTTTTTATCAACCCCAGGTTAGTAATGAGGCTACGCAGCCTAAGTGAAAAAAAGAGCCAAGTACCCTATGAAGAAAAGCTACGAGAGCCCAATTCATTCCTTAGGGGATGGGGAGGAATGCACACAGAACTTACATTCACCCCGATAATGGGTTTAGAGGCCATAGAGGCATGACTCGGAAAAGTGGTTCAAAGGTCGTAGATGCATGACAAAGGCCAGTAGGTTAGGGGTCATAGAAGCATAACCTACGAATGAGTTAAGGAGCCATTGAGGCATGACCTAGAAAAGTGGTTCAGAAGTCGTGAGGCAGGACCACGCCCAGTAATTTCGAGGGCCGTAGAGGCATGACCAGAGAATAGGGTTCACGGGATGTAGAGTCATGACTCAACAATGTGGTTCAGGGGCCATAGAGGCGTAAGCACAAAAATAGGTCAAGAGGCCATACGAGCATGACTTAGGGGTGAGTTCAGGGGCATAAAGGCGTGACCAAACTCGGTGGTTCAGGGGCCGCAAGGGCAAGACCACTGATACACCAAAAATATATGCATTTTTAGACCCATATTTTATACTTCTTTTTGGTGATATTGCGCTTTAATAAAAGGTATTTTTATGTTTTCTTGCAGGTTGTTGATTTTTAGGACTTAAAACAAATAGGAAGCAAAATTGATGGAATTTGGAATCAAAATGGTGTTTTTGAAGAAATAATCAACACCGAGGGCGTAGACTTACAGAACGGTTAATGGATTTTACTCAACACCGACGGCGTCAAAACAACGCTAATGACACTGTTTGATAGAAAGTAGTGAAATTAAATACGGGACACTGGCACCGACAATGCAATGTCGGTTTAGACCATATTTCTAGAAGACTCGATGAATTTGGACGCTTTTTGAAAGGTTTTTGGATACACATATTGGAGAACCGACTCTATGCTCTATTTGGGGCCAAAATTGATCTGAAAAAGGGCTCCTCTTCATTCCTCTTTGCTCATTTTCATCACACCTCGCCTCCATACACTTTTTCCATCTTCATTCCACCACCATTCAGGAGTCTATTATTGATTTTTCCTTAAAAGTATAGAGTTTTTATGGTGAGATTAAGTGTGAAATCTTCTCTAACAGTGTTGGAGAATGAGAAAAGTGAGAGATCTCTTCTTCCTACATTTCATAGGACAGACTACAAGGGATTTGCTTTGAGAAAGAGTTTCAGATAAGTGTTGTTTGTTTATTAGTGTTGTATGAACTTTTTTTTTACACTTTTTTTTACATATGAAATTTGTGTTTTGTTATAACTTTCTCATGAAATCTGAGTAGTCTTCTTTATCTTTCTCTCTACTTTGAGATATGGTGAAATGAAGAGATCATATGGATGTGCCAATATTAAAATATAAAATAAATTATGATGATTTTTTCAACTCCGAACTTATTTACTTTTCGATCTGGTCAATTGAATTGTTAAAATATGTTTTGAAACATATGATCCGGAAAATGAAGTATGAATTCTACAACAGAATGAGGATCACATTTGATTCCATGAAGGAGTATTTTGTTCATTGAATTAAGTGCAAATAAATAGAGAAATATACGTTGTTGGATGTAAAATTGGAGATTTTAGGGTGACAGACTAAAATCCCCAATTCGGTCTTAGTGTTTAAAAACTAAAGCGAGAGTTAGCCTTCAGGTGAAGGAAAGTGGGAGCTCTGGAGTGGGAGTCAATATACTCCTAGCCTAGCCACGGATTTAGGGACTAAACCTGTGATTGGCCAATGATTTTCTATAACTCTGTATCATGGTAGAGAATAAAAACTACTCCTATTTGGCACAATACATATTAAAACCATTTATCTCATCTCATTTTACCAAAACCTCATTGTAGTGGGAAAGATGCTTTTTTACATAAGAAATATTCATATAAAAAACATAATTTAGTAGTGTAGTAGTTACTATTTAAACTTTGCACTTTAGTTATGCTAATAATTAAATAATTTAGTGTTGATAATATCTCAGCATTTAAAATTAGTGACAATAATTTTGTTTCACTTTCAATGAATTTCCTAGCGAATTTATCACTTCAAATTTAAACATTCCCAGTGGGATTGATATTTGTGGCTTAAATAAAAAGTCATTTATTACTTGATAAGGATACATATGCTTGCATAGAATCCCACAATAATTGCTTAAATTTTTTCATCATAAATATTGCATCAAGCTTTTGGCGTCGTTGAATAGCAGAGTCAAACTTATATAAATTTTACGTTGTTGGAGAATGAGAAAAGTGAGAGATCTCTTCTTCTTACATTTCATAGGACAGACTACAAGGGATTTGCTTTGAGAAAGAGTTTCAGATAAGTGTTGTTTATTTATTAGTGTTGTATGAACCTTTTTTTTACATATGAAATTTGTGTTTTGTTATAACTTTCTCATGAAATCTGAGTAGTCTTCTTTATCTTTCTCTCTACTTTGAGATATGGTGAAATGAAGAGAACATATGGATGTGCCAATATTAAAATATAAAATAAATTATGATGATTTTTCAACTCCGAACTTATTTACTTTTTGATCTGGTCAATTGAATTGTTAAAATATGTTTTGAAACATATGATCCGGAAAATGAAGTATGAATTCTACAACAGAATGAGGATCACATTTGATTCCATGAAGGAGTATTTTGTTCATTGAATTAAGTGCAAATAAATAGAGAAATATACGTTGTTGGATGTAAAATTGGAGATTTTAGGGTGACAGACTAAAATCCCCAATTCGGTCTTAGTGTTTAAAAACTAAAGCGAGAGTTAGCCTTCAGGTGAAGGAAAGTGGGAGCTCTGGAGTAGGAGTCAATATACTCCTAGCCTAGCTACGGATTTAGGGACTAAACCTGGGATTAGCCAATGATTTTCTATAACTCTGTATCACGGTAGAGAATAAAAACGACTCCTATTTGGCACAATACATATTAAAACCATTTATCTCATCTCATTTTACCAAAACCTCATTGTAGTGGGAAAGATGTTTTTTTACATAAGAAATATTCATATAAAAAACATAATTTAGCAGTGTAATAGTTACTATTTAAACTTTGCACTTTAGTTATGCTAATAATTAAATAATTTAGTGTTGATAATATCTCAGCATTTAAAATTAGTGACAATAATTTTGTTTCACTTTCAATGAATTTCCTAACGAATTTATCACTTCAAATTTAAACCTTCCCAGTGGGATCGATATTTGTGGCTTAACTAAAAAGTCATTTATTACTTGATAAGGATACATATGCTTGCATAGAATCCCACAATAATTGCTTAAATTTTTTCATCATAAATATTGCATCAAGCTTTTGGCGTCGTTGAATAGCAGAGTCAAACTTATATAAATTTTACACAACTATATATTCTCGGGATCAAGTTTTTGGCGTCGTTGTCAGGGAAGTTAACGGTAAATTAAATAGATTTAGTAAATTAAGAAATTTAGAGATAAAAATATACAACATACAAAATATCAAAAAAATTATAAAAATGAAAATTCCAAAAATAAATAACTATTAACTTAAAAGTATTTTAAAATAATTTTTCCTTGCTTATTATATTTGTTTATGCAAAATATTGGATCTGAAAGTTTAGTACCTTACGATTCAGAATTAGAACGTACTTTAAGAAAAATTCAAAAACAACAAAAAGAAATTAAAAATTTAAACAAAATTGCGGATAACTTAGATAATCAAATAAATGAAAATTGACAAAGACCTTTAAAAGATTATGCTAATCTGACAGCAGATGAACTTCACTTAACTATTCAAAATCCTAATGTTACTTCTAACTCATTTAAGCTTAAACTTGCTATTATCCAAATGGTACAAAATAATCATTTTGGAGGAACACCTACTAAAGATCCTAACTTACATCTTGCTAGTTTTCTTGAAATTTGTGCTACTTTTAAATATGACGGAGTGTCTAATGATGATGTTAGGCTTAGATTTTTCCTTTTTCATTAAGGGATAAAGCCAAAGCATGGTTAAATCATTAGCATCTGGATCTATCAGAACTTGGGGAAAACTATCACAAAATTCTTGGCTAAATATTTCCTACCCTCGAAAATTGCTAAGCTCAGAAATGATATTACACCTTTTTGTTATTTTGAAGGGGAATCGATATATGAAGCCTGAGAAAGATTTAAAGATCTTCTTAGAAAATGTCTATACCATGCTTTACCAGATTGGTTAATAATTCAAACATTTTACAATGGATTAGTAGGATCTAGATGGATCACTTAGATCTATTATAGAGGTTGTTGCAGGTGGATCACTAATGTCCAAACCTTTTGATGAAGCATAATCTTTAATTGAAAAAATAGCTACTAACAATTTTTAATGGGCCCTCTGAAAGGGGAAATCTTAAGAGTAGAAAGTATTCATCATTCTGATGCAATCTCTATTTTAGTATCTCAAATTGTTGTTATTTCAGAAAAGATTGATAAAATAGGAGTGAATTGTTCTCAAATACCCCCAGTATTAGAGGAAAATTCACTAGGACAGATCATTGATACTCAATCATCTTCTGAAATTTTAAATGCTACAAATAATCAAAATAACAATCCCTATTCTAACTGTTCTAATTATTGTAACCCTCGATGAAAAAATCACCCTAATTTTAGTGGAATAATTATAACAATTCGATGAATCCCTCCGAAAATTTGAACAACCAAGGAAATCCTAATTTTTGACCTTATTATCCTTCGGGATTTAACCCTAACCCTAACCCACAAGTTAAGGAAAAGAAGTTGACAATGGAAGAAGTAATGCTGAACATAGGAAATCAAATACAAAATTAAGGGGCTGCTATTAGAAATAAATATTGAAAAACAAATAGGACTTCTTGCTACTTCACTTAGTAACAGACATTCTGGAATGCTTCCAAGTACTATGAAAGTTATTCCAAAATATGAAAATAAGGAGCAAATTAAAGCTATTCATTTACAAAGTGGAAAAAAAGTTGAAACAAGGATCCAAAGAGAAGCTGAAGTTGATAAAGAGAAGGAAGAAATGGAAAGTGACCAAAATGAAAATGAACAAACACAAGGTCCTTTAAAAAACCATTACCTCCGTTTCCTGAAAGATTGAAGCAGAAGAATAAAGATAAATAATTTACAAAATATTTGGAAATCCTTAAAAAGTTAATGATAAACATTCCTTTTGTTGAGCTTTGGAACAAATGCCAAGTTATGTGAAATTTATGAAGGATATACTAAATAAGAAAAGGAAGTTTACAGATCATGAGTCCTGTTGCACTCAGACCAGAGTGTAGTGTTATTATTAAGAAAAAACTTTCTGAAAAATTAAAATGGCTAGATGCTGGAATTATATATCATATTTTAGACAGTGCTTGGGTAAGTCCAATTCACTGTGTTCCGAAGAAAGGAGGAGTGACCATTGAAGAGAACAAGAAAAATGAATTAATTCCAACAAGACAAGTTACTAGTTGGAAAATTTGTATTGACTATAGAAAATTAAATATGGCAACTAGAAAAGATCACTTCCCTTTGCCCTTTCTAAACCAAATGTTGGATAGACTGGCTGGAAATAAATATTAATATTTTTTAGATAAATATACAGGTTATCACCAAATTCCAATTGCTCTAGAGGATCAAGAGAAAACAACATTTATAAGCCCATATGAAACATTTGTCTTTCGTAGAATGTCTTTTGGACTATGTAATGCACTTGTAACATTTCAAAGATGTATGATGTCAATTTTTAGCAATTTCATTGAACATGGAATGGAAATGTTTATGGATGACTTTTTGTATTCGGAACTTCATTTGAATTAAGTTTAAATAATTTAGAAAAAGTTTTGGAAGTATATGAAAGAATCAACTTAGTACTAAATTGGGAAAAATGTCAATTGATGGTTGAAGGAGGTTTTGTACTTGGTCATAAAATTTCTGAAAATGGCATGGAAGTAAATTTTTCAAAAATTTAGTTATTAAAAAATTACCACCTCCTACTAATGTTAAATGAGTAAGAAGTTTTCTAAGACATGTTGGTTTCTACAGGCGCTACATAAGAAAATTATCGAAAATAACTAAGATATTATTCCAACTTTTAAAATAACTAAGATATTATGTCAACTTTTAGAAAAAGATACGAAATTTGATTTTAACAAGGAATTCATAAAAATATTTGAATTATTAAAAGAAAAATTAATCACTGCACCTATAGTAGTTCCACCTGATTGGGCAAAATCATTTGAAATAACGTGTGATGCTAGTGATTATGCTATTGGGGCTGTTTTAGGATAAAGACACAACAAAATTTTTAAAGTAATATATTATGCTAGTGAAACTCTAAATGATGCTCAAATTAACTACACTACTACTGAAAGAGAATTATTAGCTATTGTTTATGACTTTGATAGATTTAGACCTTATTTAATTAGAACTAAATGTATAGTGCATACAGATCATTCTGCTATTAAATACTTGATGCAAAAGAAGGATGTTAAACCAAAATTAATTAGATGGATACATCTATTGCAAGAGTTTATTTTTATCATAGTTGATAAAAAGGGAAATGATAACGAAATAACTGATTATTTGTCTAGACTAAAAAGAGAAATATTAACTAAATTTTGCAAAAAAAATTTTGGAAAATTTTCCTGATGAAAAATTATATAGTATTGATGAAATGAATGTATTGTGGTATGCCGATATAGTAAATTATATTGTAAGTGATATCTTACCACCTGAAATTAAAAATCCACAACTAAAAAAATTTATATATGATTCAAAATTCTATTTTTGGGATCACCCATATTTATATAAATAATATAAAGATCTAATTATTAGAAGATGTGTACCTTATGAGGAAACACAATACAATAGATAATTGAAAGACACCATGATTCTGAATTTAGAGAACATTTTGGAATAAATAGAACAACATATAAAATTTTGTAAGCTGGATTTTATTGGCCTACTCTTTTTAGAGACGTTAATGAATATATTAAAACATGCGATCGATGTCAACGAGCAAGAAATATTTCTAAAAGAAATGAAATGTCTCTAAATTACACATTAGAAGTTAAATTTTTTTATGAGTGGGGATTAAATTTTATGAGACCATTTATGCCTTCATTTGGAAATTTATATATATTACATGTTGTTGATTGTATGTCCAAATGGATTGAAGCTATTCTTGTACCCATATGTGATGCTTAGAGTGTTTCTAAAATTTTAATTAAAACTAATTTTTACAAGATATGGAATGCCGTGGGTAATTATTACTGATGGAGAATCTCATTTTAAGAATAAAAAAATGAAAAATTAATTAAGAAATATGATATTATACATAGATTCTCTACTATTTATCATCCTCAAACTAGTGGTCTAGCAGAGATATCAAATCGTGAAATTAAACTAATTTTAGAAAAAGCTGTAAATCCTTATAAATTGAATTGATCTGCTAGACTTGATACTACATTATGGGCATATAGAACTGCTTATATGACTCATATATGAATGTCTCCATACAGACTGATATTTGGAAAAACATGCCACACCTTATTTTTGGAAAAACATGTCACTTAACAGTAGAATTGGAGCATAAAATATTTTGGGCTATTAAGGAATTTAATTTTAATCTAAAAGATGGTAGTGAGAAAAAATTATTGTAACTCAATGAACTTGAGAATATTAGAAATGAAACATATGATAATGCAAAAATATATAGGGAGAAAATGAAAATATGGCATGATTGAAAGATTATTCAGAAGAAATTTGAACTTAAACAAGAAGTTCTATTATATAATACAAGATTGAGATTGTTTCCTGGAATACTGAAATCCAGATGCTTAGAACTATTTCAAGTGATTAAATTTTATCATTATAGAACTATTGTGATTAAAGATCCTAACACTGAAAAGATATTTAAAGTTAATGGGCATCATTTGAAACACTATTATGAAGGACACATACCTCAATTTAAAGAAGTTTTAATGCTAAGTCAATCAAACTAAACAAATGGTATGTCAGGCTGAAGAACGTCTCGCTGACGACGTTAAACCAAGCACTTTATGGGAGGATTAATAAGTGTTTCATATATTATGATATAATAATCCTACACAAATTTATATAATATAAATTAAAACAAATATTTGTATTGGAAGAAAATTTGGAATCGAATTGAACAAAAAATGTAAAGTCACAATTTTGACCTTTGGCGCCGACGGCGCCCAATAAGCTTAACCATAGTGTCGACGGCGCCATCGGGAGCGCTGACGACGCTAATGATAGTTTGACGGTTTCGGACGAATTTTGGCGAACTTTGGCGGGATTTTGCTTCGTAATAACCGTTGGGAGATGTTCTTAAAGTCCTAAAAACTATCTTGGACGACTATAAACTTCCTATTTTTGAATTTCATGGCTTCTCTTCCAGAAATACTTCCAGGTGTGGAGTTTTTAATACAAGAAAATTTATCAGTTTTGACCCGCAGAGATTATACGATAAAATTATTACGAAGAAGAGATTGATCAAGGAAAGAGGCTTTGTCAATCATGGATTGATTAATCCAAGTTCTCTGATTGATAAAATCATTATACAAAGATGATGGGAAGTTCTGTGCTACACTACCGCTGCAGTTGTTGTAGCAGTGGTGAAGGAATTCTAAGCCAACTTACAAGGAATTACCCAAGGAGTAGTCTACGTATGAGGTAAGGTTGTACTATTTACTCCGGTGTGAATTAACGAGTTATATATGATAGAAAACTTTCCAATCTGTCATTATACAAATTTTATCCCTACCAGAGATTTGATGCAAGATGTCTATAATTTTTTGATGGATGAAAGTGATAGATGGGAAATGGAAGATAAGGGAAATGTTAGTTTTTTTGCTTCATCACTTAATTCAATATCGAAGCAGTGGCCTTTCATTTCTACAAAATTACTCCCTACCATGTAGATTAGTAGAGTCACCAAAGAAAGTGCTATTTTAAACTATTGCATTCAAATTGAAAAACCCATTGATATAGAATCTATCATTTTTAAATCTGTTATGGGTATTATTATGAATGGGCCAATTATGGACTTGAACATTCTTCTCTAATTTTCCTACTTTGCAGTCAATCTCAAATTCCATATGAAAGTTGGGAAAAAGTTTTATTACCTTGGGAGCTCATGATTCCTATCATGATGAGCTCATGATTCCTATTGATGATAATTATGTTGGGAATGAGAATGAAGCATTAGATATTGTTTTGGATCATTCGCCACATGCTTCAACTCCATTGATGCCACAAATAATTGGAAGTTCACTTGCTTTGGAAAAGAAATTGAAGAAAATTGAAAGAGAATTTCAGTCTTACAAATGCAATAGGAGATATTAAGTACTTTTTCGATCACCTAGATTGGGAGATGAAAGAGAATTTTGATCGTACTGGAACATTTGAACTTTCGATCACCTAGATTGGGAGATGAAAGAGATTTTTGATCGTACTAGAACATTTGAAGCAGGATTAGTGTGAATGTTTAAGAAAAAAAGATGGATCGAAGAAAATTTGACTGATCAATTCCCGCACCGACCCTTCTACAATTTGTACGTCCATTACCAGTCTATAGGAGATATTAGAGGAGGAGAAAGTACTGAAGATGAGGCAAAATTGAAGAATTTAATCTCTCTACTAGTTTAAAATATTTATGTATTTAATATAATTGTGTGGATTTAATTTAGTTTGCTTTGCTTTAGAATTGTGAACTTTGATTGAGTGTATAATTTTGTGTCAGCGTTTAGTGTTGTGACTTGATTTCGATGTTGATTTAAAATTAGTTTGTTATATACGTGTAAAAGTGTGATTAGAAAAATGTATTTGTAAAAAGTATATTTACATATATAAAAGTTAATTTGTTGTTGTTTGTAAAAGTGTTTGTTTGTGAATTATTGTTAGATAAAAATTTATGTTTAAAAATACTAAAAGACTTTAGAGAAAATTGAAAAAATAAAAAAAAAAATGGAATTTTTAGGCCTACAGCGCCGATGGCGTTGGCATGGGCGCCGACAGGCCCCTCGACCCGAGAACCAACTAAACCCCTTAAAATTCGTGATGTGCACAGTGAAATGCCATTTTTACCCTTTGAGTCACCTTCAACCTCTGGTTTTTGCATCTAGGGCTCGCATCTGCTCAGATTTGGGGAAATTTCAAGGCAAAGGAACTTCAGATTTCATCATCTCTAGCTAAGAGGTACACGTTAAACTAAAAATTTTAGATTTTCACCAAAGATTTATCTCACATTGCCGAGATAAGAAAATTTTGAAATTTTTTAAGAGATTTTGGGAAAATCCTTTGGTGAAGAACTCCTACTGAGTAGATTTAAGTTTAAAAAGTTTTACACTGTGATTCTCAGAATTTTGGGAATTTATTTGAATTTCGATCAATTTTCTTAGATATATCATGGCCCCGAGAACGAGTAAAGGAAAAAGAAAAGTAGATTATGATGAACAAAAATTTGTCAGCTTCAGGGCTAGTGCTCGATTCAATAGTCCGTGTGGAGAAGTCGAGCGATTGATCAATGCTCAGCAGTGGGAAAATTTTTCTTATTTTACTGCTGATGCGATTATTGGTGTAATGAGGAAATTCTACGCCAATTTTATGGAGGCTTTTGATGATTTTATTTTTGTTCATGGGAAAATGGTGAAGTTTCCTCCAAGAAAGATTAATGAGTTTTATCAGTTGGAAGATGTTTACGGTTGCTAGTATGAATGAGGCTGGGATGAGGTTATTTCTTCTTTTACTGATGGAAGAGGAACTTGTAAAGTCAAGAATGGTGTTAAGGTAAATTTTCCTCTTTCTATGCTTAATGTAGTATCTAAGGCTTGACACTATTTTATTTCTAGAAGAATGATATCGACAAATCATCATAGTTAGGTGACCAAGGATAGAGCCATTCTGAACTTCTGTATTCAGCAAGTGATGAGAATAAATATAGGCTCTATTATTTATATGAACACTCGATCTATTGCTTTGAGAGAAACCACTGGTGGTTTGGCACACCCTACACTTATTTTCACACTCTGTGAACAGGCAGGAGTTCATTTTAGACCATATGAGGAGAGGATAGAGCCTCTAAAACCTATTGGACCTGGTAACATAAAGACTTATGAATCTCATGTTGATTGGAGATCCGAAAGTAAGACCAGGGATATTCCTTCCACTTATATGACCCCTACTTCTAGTGACACTACTCTTCAAGAACTATTGGACCAGATGATGATCAAACAGGGAGATACCTTGAGAATGGATCATAGACTGCAAAACATGAATGTCAGAAATGCTCACACTGATGATTTGATATGACAAAAGTTTGAATATGATGCTGTTTATGGTGACGCAATGGTGGGATACATAAAGGGTGATCATTCAGTTCAGTTTCATACTTACCCTGATTTTACTCCATATCAACAATAAAATTTGAATGTAGATGAAGAAGATGATGATGATTGGTCATTTTTCTTTTAGTTTATATGTTTGATTGTACTATGTTATGTTCTCATTTGTTTTTATTATATTGTTGAGATTGTTTGTTGTTAGATAGTAAGACTATATTTTGTTTTAGATATTAAGTTATGATTTGTAGAATTGTAAAATTGTTTGTTATTTGAAATTCAATTTAGTTCTGTTGTTAGTTTTAGTATTTTGTTAAATGTATTGCAATTAACTCTTTCTCAGCATATTTTATATGTATGATGTGCAATTTAATGTTTTATATCTTGTAGCTTTTCATATTAACACCTACAATATTTTAGAGTTAAGTTTCAAATTCAGAACCTTCAACAAAAACCGTCAATAGGTATGTCTTTTCTTTATGAATTAAATGTTTTCTTTCACCCTTTATTTTCAGTTTTTCATGCTTATTCTCAAGTTATTTATGCTAAATCTTTTAAAAATTTAAGTTTGGGAGGGAAAGAAAAATTCATTTTTAAAGAAAAAAACTTAATTTTATTTGTCTTCACTTAACTAGATTTTCAAAAATTCTAAATTTAATATGACATTTGGTGTTAGAGGTTAACTTTAGATAACTATATTTATGTTTCTTAAGGAACATTTTTCTTTTAGTTTATATGTTTGATTGTACTATGTTATGTTCTCATTTGTTTTTATTATATTGTTGAGATTGTTTGTTGTTAGATAGTAAGACTATATTTTGTTTTAGATATTAAGTTATGATTTGTAGAATTGTAAAATTGTTTGTTATTTGAAATTCAATTTAGTTCTGTTGTTAGTTTTAGTATTTTGTTAAATGTATTGCAATTAACTCTTTCTCAGCATATTTTATATGTATGATGTGCAATTTAATGTTTTAAGTCTTGTAGCTTTTCATATTAGCACCTACAATATTTCATAATTAAGTTTCAAAAATCAAAACCGTCAATAGGTATGTCTTTTCTTTATGAATTAAATGTTTTCTTTCACCCTTTATTTTTAAGTTATTTATGCTAAATCTTTTAAAAATTTAAGTTTGGGAGGGAAAGAAAAATTCATTTTTAAAGAAAAAAACTTAATTTTATTTGTCTTCACTTAACTAGATTTTCAAAAATTCTAAATTTAATATGACATTTGGTGTTAGAGGTTAACTTTAGATAACTATATTTATGTTTCTTAAGGAAGATGTGAGCAGAAGCTTAAGGAGATGCCTAATTAAAAACTTGTTTCACTTGAATCAACTTAAGGAAGAAGACTTGACTATAATTTCTAATTTATTTGAGTATTAATTTATTTACTAGTATAGTTTTATGAAGTTCTTTTTCATATGAATATTCTACGTGACTTTAATATGATAATTTGTAATTTTTCTTGAAAAGAATAGAGAATCAGAAATCTTGGACTTGACTATTGAATATTCTTATACCATTAGTATTAACTGGAGTTATTTTGAATTTCTCTCAAGTCATGTTATTATGTTTAGTAGACTAAAATATGGATATCTAGAAATTAATTTTTTTACCATAAGTCATAATTTTTATATATAGTGAAGAGATACTTAAGGACAACTAACATGTAAGTTTGGGGAATTTTGATATACCAAAAATATATGCATTTTTAGACACATCTTTTATACTCATTTTTTGTGATATTGCGTTTTAATGGAACATATTTTTATGCTTTTTTGCAAGTTGTTGATGCTTAGGACTTTAAGCAAAAAGGAAGCAAAAATTAAGGAATTTAGAGTCAAAATGGTGTTTGTGAAGAAATACTCAGCGCAGACTTACAGAACGACAGATGGATTTTACTCAGCGCTGACGACGTCATATGACAGAGAGCAGCGAAACTAAATACGGGACATTGGCGCCTTCAAACCATGTTTCTAGAAGATTCGATGAATTTGGACGCTTCTTGAAGGGTTTTTGGATGCACCTATTGGAGAACCGACTCTAGGCTCTATTTGGGGCCGAGAGTATTAATTTATTTACTAGTATAGTTTTATGAAGTTCTTTTTCATATGAATATTCTACGTGACTTTAATATGATAATTTGTAATTTTTCTTGAAAAGAATAGAGAATCAGAAATCTTGGACTTGACTATTGAATATTCTTATACCATTAGTATTAACTGGAGTTATTTTGAATTTCTCTCAAGTCATGTTATTATGTTTAGTAGACTAAAATATGGATATCTAGAAATTAATTTTTTTACCATAAGTCATAATTTTTATATATAGTGAAGAGATACTTAAGGACAACTAACATGTAAGTTTGGGGAATTTTGATATACCAAAAATATATGCATTTTTAGACACATCTTTTATACTCATTTTTTGTGATATTGCGTTTTAATGGAACATATTTTTATGCTTTTTTGCAAGTTGTTGATGCTTAGGACTTTAAGCAAAAAGGAAGCAAAAATTAAGGAATTTAGAGTCAAAATGGTGTTTGTGAAGAAATACTCAGCGCAGACTTACAGAACGACAGATGGATTTTACTCAGCGCTGACGACGTCATATGACAGAGAGCAGCGAAACTAAATACGGGACATTGGCGCCTTCAAACCATGTTTCTAGAAGATTCGATGAATTTGGACGCTTCTTGAAGGGTTTTTGGATGCACCTATTGGAGAACCGACTCTAGGCTCTATTTGGGGCCGAAATTGATCAGAAAAGGGGCTCCTCTTCGTTCCTCCTTGCTCATTTTCGCCACACCTCGCCTCCATGCACTTTTTTCATCTTCATTCCATCACCATTCAGGAGTGTATTAGTGATTTTTCTTTAAGAGTTTAGAGTTTTTATAGTGAGATTAAGTGTGAAATCTTCTCTGAGAGCATTGGAGAAGGAGAAAAGTGAGAGATTTCTTCTTCTTACATTTTCTAGGAGAGGCTACAAGAGATTTGCTTTGAGAATGAGTTTCGGATAAGTGTTGTTTGTTTATTAATGTTGTATGAACTTTCTTTTGTACATAAAATTTATGTTTTGTTATATTTTTCTCATGAAATCTGAGTAGTCTTCTTTATCTTTCTCCCTACTCTGAGATATAGTGAAATAAAGAGATAATATGAATGTGCCAATATTAAAATGTAAAATAAATTAAGATGATTTTTCAACTCTGAACTTAATTTACTTTTCGATCTGGCCAAATGAATTTTTAAAATGTGTTGTGAAACATATGATCCGGGAAATTGAGTATGAGTTCTACAACAAAGTGAGGATCACATTTGATTCCATGAAGGAGTATTTCGTTCATGGAATTAAGTGCAAATAAATAGGAAAATATACATTATTGGGTGTAGAATTGGAGATTTTAGGGTGACATACTAAAATCTTCAATTCGGTCTTAGTGTTTAAAAACTAAAGTGATAGTTAGCCTTCAGATGAAGAGAAGAGGGAGCTCTGGAGTGAGAGCCAGTATCCTCCTAACCTAGTCACAGATTTGGGGACTAAACCTAAGATTAGCCAATGATTTTCTATAAAATTGTATCATGGTAGAAAATTAAAACTGCTCCTATTTGACACAATACATATTAAAAACATTTATTTCATCTCATTTTACCAAAATCTCATTGTAGTGGGAAAGTTTTTTTTACATAAGAAATCTTCATCACAAAAACATAGTTTAGTAGTGTAGTAGTTACAGTTTAAACTTTGCACTTTAGTTTTGCTAATAATTAAATAATTTAGTGTCAATAATATCTCAGCATTCGAAATTAGTGACAATAATTTTGTTTCACTTTCTGTGAATTTTCTAGCAAATTTATAACTTCAAATTTAAATCTTCCCCGTGGGATCGATATTTGGGGCTTAAATAGAAAGTCTTTTATTAATTGATAATGATACATATACTTGTGTAGAATCCCAATATTAATTGCTTAAATGTCTTAATCATAAATATTGCATCAAGTTTTTGGCACTGTTGAATAGCGAAATCAAACTTATATAAATTTTACACAACTATATATTCTCGAGATCAACCACGTAACACCTAGGGGTTGGATCTTCAAACGCCTGCGCATCAACACTCCTCGGGACAATTAGTAGGTACTTCTCAATCAGATTGAGCTCACTTGTTAGTCTTTTCTCACATGTCATCAAACCATCATATTCTATGTTCGGGCTGACACCAGCAGAGATATCACACGATGTGCAATATATTCCCTTCTTCAAGGTAATGTCTCTAGAGCAGTTGAGTTATTTTTCTGGACAATGCAATGTTATGTAGAACCTAACGTTCGCTTACACATGACTGCATCGGCGCAATTGACGGAACACATGTTGACGCATGAATCTCGAATAATGATAAAGTTGCAATCATTGGTCATTGTGGTAGCCCAACCCAAAATGTCATGGTCGTGACACTTTAACTTCATTCCACTTTTGTAATGGTCGGTTGGGAGGAGAGCGCACATGACAGCCGAGTTTTTAGATCTGCAACAGAATGTCAGTACCAACTTTCCACATCCAAAAGCAGGTAAGCTTAAGCTTGAACCAATAAAATATTTTAATTAAATCTCCATATTAATTGCAATATTTATCAGGCAAATATTACTTGATTGATGCAGGATAACCATGACAACTAGGGTATCTAAAGTCATTTCCTGATACACCGTATCACATAGAAAACTTAACCGTGCAAGCAAAGTTACATGATAAAGAAAGGAAATGTTCAATAAACGACATTCATCGTTGTGTGATGTCATTGAAAGAAATTTTGGTGTGTGGAAGAAGAAATGGGTCTCCATGATACACCTCCTTTGAAGTTCTCAAAGCAAGTACAATTTGTGTTTGCTATGATGACTCTCCACAATTATACTCGAAGACATCATTCTCGTAGTGATATTGACTTTTATTTCGCGGAGGAGGATCAAAAACATGTACCTGCAGAATCCTATGAGTACCGTTTGGGATAGTCCTTGACACCACATGAAAATGAGGTATCCATATCCTTTACTATAGACGGGCAAGGTGCAAGTGAGATAACAGCGTTGAGAGAACCTATTACTAATGCGATAGTAAGCAGATGATTGGAGAATTACATATTTTATTGCTTGTTATTTAATAGAATTCCTAGTTTATTAAAATTTGGCTAAGATTAATTTTGTTTGAAGTGCAATTGTTCTTTAGGTTGATTTTGTAACTTGGTGGAACATTACTTTATGTCTCTATTTATACTTTTTTGGTTGTTGGTGCAGAAAATGAAAGTTTAAAACCACAATACCTGAACTTGATACCTTTCTATGTAGCATTTAATGCCCATTTCTCTATTTCGGAATTCAATTACAACAGGGCACTTCTTTCTTATATCAATTCATTTTATGTACGGTAGCTATAATATTAGAGTTGGTTTATTATTAATAATATTTGAATGTTATTTTTTTTCTGTTGCAATTAGGAAAATATGAGCTCAAGGATTTCCGAAACATCCCGACGATTGCTCTTCCACTGTGGCATTCAAGCTTCCCAACTGATGTCACGTCGGTCGCACAGCTACGAAAGAAAATTCTATAAATGCCCTCGGGGCATCACCAAACAGTGTCGCTTCTTCCATTGGGCAAACAATTTTGCAGATTTCTCTGACAACGGTGATCAGGAATGAAGAACATTCATCAATGAAAGTCTAACATGAGATCTGTACCGTCAGAATGTTAAAAATAATATAATCATCTTATTAATTTTCATTTTAATAGTTTTAGAGTTTTTTTGCACTTTAGATAGTCATTGTAAAGTGAGGTGTGTGTTTGTAATTCTGAACTATTTTTAGGTGATTTCTTGCCTTAAAAGTATTAAATTTTTTACTATCACACTCTTGTTATGTAGAACATATAAAATAAGGGCAAAATTGTCATTTTTTTAGAAACAGCTGCCCCAAATATGTAGTCAACTTCTCCGTAGCAGCTTCCTGAGGCAGCTGCAGCTGAGAAGTTAAATTGTTGCAGCTGCGCCAAACAGAACCTTATTCTTCTAAATTTTTCTCTCTTCATTTTTCTTTTGTAATGTAATGTTCAAACTATTCAAAATTCAAGTTTGAGGAAGGGATAAAAAATTTTGAAAACTAAAATTTTGTTTGTCCTCCAAAAAACTATATGTAAAATTTATTTTAAATGACATATGGCATGTGAAGTTATTTTTAGAAAACTATAATTTTGATTTTATGAAAGTTATAGTAAACTTAAGTAAAATTTTTTAGTAATTTAAGAGTTAAGATGTTTTAGTATAAAAGTACATGAGCTTTTAATATTCAAAATAAAAAAAATTGTATTTTTGAAACACTGAAAATCTTGGATTTATACTTTACAAAGAATTTTTGAGTCTCTATAAAAATCATATTTATACTAATACATATTATCAAGTTAAAAAATGTGAGAAGTTTATAACTTTAGAAAGAGGATAGTGAATTTCAAAATTATTAAAGACTATGCAGATATAGTAATCCTCATATAAAAAAATAAATGAAATGAAATGATTCAAAACTATCCTAAGAAAAAAGAAAAGCAAAATAAAAAATTAAAGGAAAAAAAAAAGAAAAATATGAGAAGAGAAGCTTGAGGAGATGTCTAATTAAAAATTAGTTTCACTTGAAATTTCTTAAAGAAAAAAACCTACACTTCTGAACTTATTCTTAAATTCTAATGTATTAGTCAAATCTTTACAATTCTAGATTTTAATTTTTCTAAGATCCCTAAGTGTGGCAAATTACAATTATTTTTTAAAAGAATAAAAATATGAGAATTCCTAACTGAAGTACTAAAATATTCTAATACCCCAGCTCAATCCTAAGTCACTGAAAAATTTTCTAGAGTTTCGCTATCACATTTATAGAGTAAAAGTATAGTAATCTTTGATAAAACCCACTAACACAAATTAAAGTATTTATTTTTTTATATATATAGGAGTTACTTGAGAACAAGTAAAGTTTAAATTTAAGGGAATTTATACAGCTTAAAATGTGTTATTTTTATATATACATTTTTTATTCATTTTTAAGGATATTGTTGTTTAATGAAAAATATTGTGTTTTTTTATTATAGGTATAAAATATGGTGCTTAAGAAGCAAAAATAGCAAAACCGGAGCACAAAGAGGGTCAAAATGAGCAAAAGTTGACATGGCGCCTAAGCATCAGGTAGTTGCACAATCTTCTAGAAGATTGGCGCCTAGGCGCCAGAAGAAGTTACCTCATTTTTACATTAAATTTGTACAAATTTTGAAGAGATGTCTGAAGTGACTCATGATAATTTTGAGAGCTCTATTTAATAGTCAATGGTCGGCCAAAAGGAGGCTTGGAGTCATTGAAGGAGGGGTGGAGTCGTTGGTAGGAGTTTTTGGTTTTGACTATAGTGTTTGCGTGAGTCTTTTGAGTGTGTGAGTTAGAGTCTTGTGTTGGTGTGTATTGAAGGAAGAAGACATCAAAGAAACTTCAGAAGGATTTTTTTTAGAAGTCTAAGATAAGTAACTGGAATTTTTATTTAAGTTTGTGTAAACTTAATTTTTAATACATATCATGTTTTGTTCTGTTATCCCTATGAATTATAAGTAGTTTTCTTATCTTTCTCCTTGAAATAAGAAGTAATCATGTATAGGATTAAAATGTTTTGAAAATTGTTTTTATTCCAAAATTTATGATGGTATTTTTACCGGTTCTAAATTTATTTTGCAAAGTAATCATTTGTAATTTTTAAATTCATTGCAAAACATAATGAGCAGGAGAACTATGATTTCACCTAACTAGTGAGTACCGCATTAAACCTTAGATAGAGGAGAGTCAAGTCCAATGGGGAGTGCAAATAAATAGATAGATAAATTTTGATAGGCGTAGAATTGATAATTCTAGAGTGACATGCTAGAACCTTCATCAATTTGGTCTTCAGTTCGGAACCTAAGACTTGGTCAGACTTAATAGAGAGGGCACAGTGGAATGAGATAGGCTAGAATATACTCAATATAACCACATCAATTAAGAACGTAACTTTAGAGTAACCAATGTTCTTTATGCACTAGAAAGAGGGTAAAAAACATGCATGCTCCCATTTATCACAAAACCTCATTTTTAACTTTAAACATTTGATTCATACACTGATTACAATCTGTTTACAAGAGAAAAGACTTTTTCTAATAATCAGACTCCTTTACACATAACTAGTTTAAAAAAAAGTGCATTTACTTTTAGCTTTAAATTAGAGTTAACAAACTTTAGCTTTTAACCCTTTACAAACATTTCAATATTACTCTCCTATAATTTTTGTTTATAGGTTGAGTACAAATACTTCTAAGTGACACAAAAATTTTATTCTTCCACATGAGTTCGATATTAGATTTTTTAAAGAAAACTCTATATTACTTGAATCGATACATATACTTGCGTAGTACCCTAATGTATAAACCATTAATCAAAATTTTAAATTCTATAACATATTTATTTTGCACATTAGCCGCTAAAATAACTTGAGTCAAGTTTTTTTGTTATCTTTTGGAAGTTAATCAACTGCATACTTGTGGATCAATCAATGATCACTTAGGGAAACTCTCGCCTAATCTTCTACGAAGATTCATCATCCGAAGAAAGGCTAACGATCGGATTGCCATCATGCATCCTCTACCTAATGGAATAAATCTTCTCGAGAATAATAAGTTGTCATGATGAATCCCCTCAAAAAATTCAACTGAGGATCTTGTGGTCAATCGAACAATAATTGCTGACCAAGTGAAGGTCAAATGATCAAACCAAATATTTATGAATATGAAATTGTGTCAACGACTATTACATATATGCAATGGGGTCATAGATAATTACTAGGGTCAAAAAAGTATCAAAGTTGGTTGCAAATATGTAAATGTGTAATGACTCATAAATATATTGTAATATTTTCATTAAGTGAGAAAATCATGTAATTTATTAGACCATTCCTATGATCTATAAATAAGATGATTATTTTCATAGAAAAGACTACAAAATCTATTCCCAGAGAATTAATATTATTTGTGACTTAACTCTTTCTTCCCTTTGTTCTACTTCTCTTTATTTCTCTCACCCAATCAACGTTCTATTTCTTGGGCATGACCCAAATGATATTTTGAGGCTCAACAAGTTTTATATTTGAATGACATTGAATGGCTAAATTGTGCTCCCAACTAGAACTGTCCATAATGAGGCCTATAACAAGGTCGTGTGTCACTATGCTCTTCTGAGTCAGCTTGTTCCAATTTGTTAATTAACATGGATTTTTGAAATCCAAATCTGATGATTCTACTATTACTGAGAAGAATTTAGAATCTAAAGAACGTCATAGATTTAAACTATTAGACTAAGATCCTAACACTAAATCTTGTAAAAGTAAAAACAGTGATATTAGAATCCATCCGGTCTGTTCATTTTCATATCTCATATCAATGGTCTTCAGAGAAGTTTTAATGTAGCTAGTTTTTCGGAAAACTTATCTCATTAAACTCAAACAAAAGCCATGAATGGCGTAAAAAAAGTAGTGTATAAATTTAAAATTGTGTTTAAATCTATTTACGCATATAGTTCCTTAGCTTAAAATATCTTTTTCAAATGGCAGACATGTTGAGCGAAAAAAGCTATTGTGAGATAATACAAGAAACAACAGTGATACCTATTGGACCTGGAGCAGTGGGTAGATGCCTCTGTTTTCACCCCGCAGTGATGCAGTAACAAGGCTAAATCATAAGCTCTCTCTCCACCAATACAGTAATGGCGACAACATCATACATTGACTATGCCCTTTAAGATAATCGTGACGCCTTCAAATTCCTTGCGTAGGGCATTTGGTGGGTGATCCACCCTCACCGGAGGATGTTAAGGAAAATGTTGTTTCCTACCAGCTAGTGGGTGGCCACCAAAATCAAATGCACTAGCAAGATTAGAAATTTCATAACAATTTTTCACATTATCAAAGAAAGTGAACAAAAAGAAGCATGACAAAGGCAGATGAGACAAACAAAAAGCCAGACTAACATGTTAATGCCACCCAATTACATGTAACAAAAATTTCTTCTGGTTTCCCACTAGGTAAATAAAAAAAAAGAAAAAAAAAACCGAGTGAAAGAAAAAACCACAGCTTAATCACTTATATATGTACTCTAGACATCACAATTCACAGAATTGTGCTAAAACGTGTAGAGAATCTAATTAATCTCCTAACATAACCAGAATAGAGAGAACTTGCAGAAAAAGGAAACCTGATTGCGTTTGAATGGAGTCACCATAGCTGTTATCAGTAGAAAAGGTGTTTCCTGAAGGACCAATGACTCCTCCAGCCCCTGGACTTGTTGGCGTCGTTATGCTTGGAGTTGCTGAACCTGGATTGGAGGTGGTGGGAGGTGATGGCAAGGTACCAGTGACAGTGCCAGTGCCGGTTCCAGTGCCGGTTCCAGCGCCAGTATTGGCTCCACTGTTATTGCTAGTGCTTCCGCCCGCAGCACTAGAAATGAAAAAAAAAAAATTGAGCTCCAGCGAGTACATTGCCGGTTCCAGCGCCGGTTCCAGCGCCAGTATTGGCTCCACTGTTATTGCTAGTGCTTCCGCCCGCAGCACTAGAAATGAAAAAAAAAAATTGAGCTCCAGCGAGTACACTCAGCACAGAAAGACAGCAAAAAATAATTCGTTGGATAATAAGTGCAGTTTGTTAATGACTCAAAATTCAAAAAAAAAAAACGTGCCGGTTCCAGCGCCAGTATTGGCTCCACTGTTATTGCTAGTGCTTCCGCCCGCAGCACTAGAAATGAAAAAAAAAAATTGAGCTCCAGCGAGTACACTCAGCACAGAAAGACAGCAACAAATAATTCGTTTGATAATAAGTGCAGTTTGTTAATGACTCAAAATTCAAAAAAAAAAAAAAAACAAATGTTTGAAATTTTGTGAGGAAATCCCATACATGATTAATATGAAGTGAAATAAAAGAGGAAGGGAACAGATTTTCCATACATTAAAAGTGAATTGCTGGGAGCGGCATCTGAAGAGAAAGGCCAAAGTGCTCATTGAAAGCACAGTTGCAATATAATGCAGTTCCTTTAGGAAGATGAAGTACTAAGAGGGCACATTAGAATAAAAAAAAAAAACCGCCTCAAATTATTTTTGGTGCAGGAATGGAGCAAGTTCAAAATGACGATGGCTTGGCTGACTCTCAAGATGTAAAATTCGAGTTGCCTCAACCTCTTATCAAAAATACGACTTTGAAGTTGAATGGTCTTGAATTGAAACATATAAATTCCAAATCAAATTGAACTCATTCTTTGATAAGACTCAAAATTAACTCATATTACCAAGAACCACACGTAGAGTCCTGGGAGGCAATTGACTCCCCACGAATTCAGACTTTTTACTTATATGGGAGGAAATTTGGCTATTTGTACCTTCTGAAATATCAGTTTTCCACTCCTGAAATATCACTGTCTTTCATTGCCCTAACCCCACTAATGTTGGGTCTAGAAGAAAGTTTTCCACCCTCAAAAAAGGGACCGGTTCTGTCTCTGCAATGTCTATAATCTTAATCAAGGATGAATATCAGCCAACGCAAAATAACTCAAATTAATCCCAGACAAAACCTACAAGGTTACGTTTTACATTTTATGAAGCGTATATAATAAAAACTATATAATAAAATAAAGATAAAAATCAGAAAAAAAAAATAATATTAGAAATAGTTTATGTACAGTCATGAATTGAGCCATCCCGAATCAAAGCAAACCAAAGTCGGGACCGGCTCAAAAGTCTTAAGAGTCAAAAATCAGGCACATGAATCAATTTGAATAATTTGAGTTCATTTCAAATTGAATTAAAACTGATGCAAGTTCCTAGCTTAGGGCATCTTCGGAACAAGATCAAGCTACCGCATTGAAGGTACTGCTGCAATTATGTATTTTAGGTAAATGCCCAGGAAAATGAAATGCAGAGACGTCACATCACGCACATTCAATTAGTGCAAAGAGCATGAAAAGATTTTTTTCTGGGAGGGGAACACCCTATCAAGCAAAATTAGAGCATGTGCCGTGAATTATGTGTAGTGAAAGCTGGTATAGAAGGGACGAGAATCTTGTAAGAGAACAATTTATTTTAGGTGGAAAAAAGAATCAGATTCCCTCTCATAGCCTCACCACCAGATGAAAAAAAAAATCTTATCAGCTTGTTCGGGGTGGAAACAATCTTTATTCCCTTCTCCATCATCTCAATAAAGCACAAAAGGTGGAGAAAAATAGTCCCATTTTTTTTTACCACATGATGAAACAAAGATGCTAATCATATAAACTATTTTACCTTGGAGAAGCAGGGTAATTGCAGCCATTTGCACCTGCAAACAAACAAAAAAGATACCAGAAAACAAAAGAACATATCAACAAGTGATCTGCTCTTAATTTCTCTCTAGAAATCACAAATAATGGACAAGAAATTAGAAAATGATGAAAACGAATACTCACTTGGATCTTGTGGAGTAAGAGTGGCAGTCCCCGCAAAATCGCAGGCCTGTGATACTTGCCCTTTCCTCTGGTAGTAGCTATTGGCTGCATAAGAGCAGTGCGCTTTGACTGTGTTGGGATTATAGCAAGCTCCATTTTGGTTTATAGGAACACAGTCAGCTCCAGCCCCGCAGGCATAATCAAGTGTTTTCTGCAAGGCAGAATCACCCAACTCTGGCCTGCAAACACACCAAGCACCATCTTCCAACAAAAAGGAAGCGAAAAATAATTTTAGTTCGCTGACAACATGGATATACAGCAAGAAAGTGAACTCACTACAAAACCTAAGACAGAGAAGGTGCTTGGTAGATATTGGTAGATGGACTTGATACCTGTGCTCTTAAATGTTCAAAAATATAGAGAAACACCACATTCTTGGAAAATAAAACTAAGAGCAAGTCTCCCACCTGATTCTCTCGTCATGGCCATCATGAACAATAGATAAACTATTACAGCTTCCATGGCTGAAGATGGCTGCAGCTGGAATGTGAAAGGTGGGAGAATCAATATGATGGATGGCGGGGTGGTTGAACTCCGTTTCTTGATGCAAAACCCTGTGCCTGCCACTGCTTGGTAATTATGCCTTTTGAGATATAAAATCCCATGCTTTCAGAATCCTTTTGCTTATAAAGGTTAGTGCATCGATACTTTAAACTCTGTCGTTATCCTCGTTGCTTCTAATACAATATAAAATAAAAATAAATATCGAAGCAAATAAAGAGAATTAATGTTTTTTTTTTTAATAAAACACTACAAATAAAAATAATTATGTTAAATGAACTGAAAGTCTCAATGTTTTTTTTTTTAATAAAACACAACAAATAAAAATAATTATGTTAAATGAACTGAAAGTGGGTTCTAGCTATTTCTTTTGGCAATAGCTAAAAAAAAAATATTCATCATAGTTTCTTCAATTTTATTTTATTCTTTATTATAATATTTAGGGAATTGAAATATAATTCAAAATAGTTCTAATTGGCCTAATTTACTTGGTCCTTGGTGCATTGAAAAAATATGTCCAAAAAAATTATTTCAAAATAAAATAGCACTATTATATAAGCACCTAGCATTTTGAAATACCTTTGTGGAAAATATTAGTTAGAACTGAATTGATTTCAAATCTGGTTCACTTATGATTAAAATGTGCTTCTAACTATTTTTTATTTAGGTTTTATACTTATTTGAACAAGATTAGATTCATTTTTGGCTCACATGTAGCTTCCCTAGTCATATGGAGCTCTCAGAAAGACAACAGTGTCTCCAAACCCTAATAACAGCACATTATGTTCTTTTTGGTTTTGTGTGGTCACGTTTGTATGGGGTGTGACCACGCCTAGGCGTGGGCATGGTCGCACCCATAATTCTATGCCACTGATCTGTGGCCTTTGCCCATGAATCTTCATCACCGTCGTCCATTTTATGGGACGGCTGAAAACATCTGGCAACTATGGACATTTGCAGAAACCACCGGAGTAATCCAAACATTCGATCTCCAATGTGATCGATGGCCCAAGAAAGCCGCCGCCACCTATAAAAGGCAGCTAATCATCCCTCTCGAGTAGCTTTGTGTGCTTCTTGTGGGGGTGTGAAGTAATCAGTGAAGTAATGGAACATCAAACCAATGAACACTTCTTCTTCTCGAAGTGCCTTCTTCAGTCTGTGGTCTCCGGTCAGCCATCGTTTTGTAAGTATTTGCTCTTTTTCTTTTTATTTTCTTACTTTTGAAATTAATTATTTTAATTTAAGTGTTTGAGTTAATAATCTAGTTTAAGTTAACTCAATAGCCTTGGATTAGGCTTAGGCTTGGGTTCGACTTAAGCTGACCCAAACCCAACCTAATCCTAATCCCTAAAATAGTTTAACCCAAAGCTTAAAACTTAACCCAGGTTAGACCCAACCTAAACCCGACCCAGCTCAGGTCTAGCCCAACCTAATCCAAACCCTAAAACCTAACCTAGCTCTGACCCAACCCAGACATGACCCAATTTAAACCTGACCCAGCTCAGGTCTAACACAACCAAACCCAAACCCTAAAACCCAAACCCAAGTCTGACCCAACCAGACCTAACTCAACCTAGACCCGACTCAGTCAAATCTTGCCCAACCTCCCAAACCCTAAAACTTAACCCATGCCTGACCCAAGCAAGACCTGCCTCATCCTAAACCCGACCCAGCTCAGGCCTACCCCAACTTAACCCAATTCCTAAAACCTAACTCAGGTTTGACCCAACCCAGACCTAACACAACCTAGACTTGACCTAACTCAGTTCTACCCCAACCTAACTCAAATAACTTAAAACACCCCGAAACTACCCAAATGACCCATGCCACTCCAAACTATCTAAATGACCCAAACACTCTAAGACAACACAAATGACAAAACACCTTGAAACTATGCAAATCATGCAAAACACTCTGAAATTACCCAAACGACCCAAAGCGTCCTCAAAACTACCCAAATGACTCAAAACACTCTAAACTTACCTAAATGACCCAAAACACCCGTCATCAAACCCTAACCTACCTGGGTCAAACCAAATCAAAATGAAACCTAACCAGTTAAACCCAAAAAAATTCCTATCCTATCCAGGTTAAGTTAACTCAAATCAAACCTAAACCTACCGGAGTCGACCCAATTTAACTCGGGTTAACTCAGGTTAAACCCTAACCTACCCGGGTCAATCCAACTCTGCCCGAGTCAACCTAAATCAAAACCTAACCTACCCAGGTCAACCCAAGTCAAACTGAGTCAATCCAAATAAAAACCTAACCTACCCGAGTCAACCCAAGTAAACCCGCATTAGCCTAAATAAAACCAAAACTTATTCAAGTCAACCTAAGTGAACCCAGGTCAACCTAAATCAAATCCAAACATACACGGGTCAACCTAAGTTAACCTGGTCAACACAAATTAGACTAATCTTTGAAATTTAGTGAGACTGATAGGTCTGAAGTCCTCCAAGTTTTTCTAGGCTTATTCTTAGGAATTAATGTGATGGTAGATGCAGTGAAGTATTTGGGAGGCTCCACACCTTTGAAGAAGTCCTGGACAACTAGAGTAACTTTATCAGCGATTTTAAACCAAGTTGCCTTATAGAAACTGGAGGAGAATTGATCCTGACTTTATATATAGATGTAAAATGCGAAGTATGTGATTATATATTTAATCTTCTTAATAGTGATTCTCAATTTGCAACAAAGCCAAAAACTTAATCTAAAGCAAAAGCTAGTTAAATCTTTCACTTTGAAGCAAACAAATATAGGACTTTTCGATTAAGTTCTGAATATCGAACCCACAGGGAAAATAGCAATATACACTTTAGAAATTTAGAAACTTTAGATGACAAAAATCTACTTAACAAAATATTCTTACTTAAACTTAAGATGCTATAATAGGAATAAAAATTTGATTCTTTTTGTAATTTTTGATTTATGAAAATAATTATGGCAACTAATTAACTTAACTAACTACTTACAAAATGAAGACTATATAAATAAAATATTTTTTTCTTATCATGAATCAATAATAAGTATAAAAATTCTATCGTGGAAGTATGCTAAATGTATTGTCCAAATAAGAGCAATTATATTATTCATCCTTACTAGAGATGCCATAAAAAATATTAGTTAATCTATAGTTTGAATAGTCTTGAAGACCGGATAGGTAGGGAAGTTACCGGCTCTCACTATAGAGTTACCTCTTCTCCCTCCACCTGGGGGCTAACATCTCATATCAAAACCTAAAACTATAAATCAAATTGGGGGCTTTAGCCTATCACTGTAAAGTCCTCTAATTCTACACCCTTGAAAAGTTTATTTCCTTATTTATTGGCATTCAACCCCATGAACTACATTCTCATTCACAAAATCAATATGTGATTCTAACCATTTGTTTACTGAGACAATACCATCTCAGATTTTACATGTTCTTACAACAGTTATTAACATCTTAATTGGTCATCAAGAAGTAAATGAAGTGTAAAGTTTCAAATCATCATAACTTCTTCAAATATTGAATTCTAATACTTCACAAAACATTCTTTAAACACTTAATCACTTATCATTTTTAGGAAAAAGTTAAAGAAAACTACTCAGAATCCATTGAGAAAACACAACCACACTTGAGTTTGAAAGTAGAAATTGAGTTTGAAAGTAGACACTTGAGTTTGAAAGTAGAAATCATGCATACAAACAAGAAATCTAGATTAAAATAAAGTGTAGTGACAAGGATAAACACTTATCTCAAATCCTCTCCATCAAATATGTTGAAGTTCCTTTAAATTTTCTTCCTTCGCTCACAATACAAACTAACACTCGAAATAAAAAGAAGATGGCTGACATCGGCAACGGCAACGATGGACGGCGGTTACTTGGATGAATGATGGTTGTAAAATCTGATGAGTGGATGGCCTCTTCTCTTTGATAATCTAAGTCTTTTTTTATAAAAACCAAAGAGGTGCCTTGGTGTCTCTTCAAAAAGGTGTCTCCATTCAATGAATCTTCTAGAAGTTGCCTCCTTAAAAGCCAATTGAATGAATTTTCATGTCCGTAGGATATTTCTCACTTTTTTACTAAGGGTTGCTTCAAACACCTCTTAAAAAATTCATTCAAATTTAATAAATCATCACATAACTACTTATAGTGTTTAAGCGCGAGGTACCTGACGTTTAGGCACAGCTCTCTAGCACATAGGCGCGAATCCAGTTTATTTTTGCATCTTTCTTCATTTTTGCTCCAAATTTGACCCTTCTTCACTTCTTTTAGCATTTTTCATCCATTTGATTGTACTTGTAAGAAAAACACATAAATACCTCTTATTAAAGTGCAATATCTCAAAAATATATATATAAATGTGTATAAAAATACTAGATAAAAAATATTATATATTTTAGGTGTATAAATATGCTGAGTGCCTGCTTATTTCTTCTCATCTATGGAATTAAGAGCTAATTTAATTTCTGCTTCCTATAGAACCTATGTAATGTCAAGCATTTGAACATATTCTCTGCAGTATGAAAATAAATGTTCCTCAATGGGAGGTCTGGAAGATAGCCTGCTAGTGAAAAGATTTTGAAAATAAACCACAACATCCATTGCAATATCCTTAGTAGTTGTAAGTTTGTGCATCACTGAATTAGAAATAGATAAGATTATGTTGCATTTTCTTTTAAAATTAATACAAGCATGGTAGTAACTTGAGTTTGTGTCCCTCTCAATGAACTTGGTGATGACAGCATTTTTTCTTAAGGAATGTATCATAATAGTTAATTTGTGATAGTAGCGTCTCATTTGCTCTGTGTAACTCAACTTCAGAAGTTAAACCCGATAAAAAATCTGCTTCCAACTTGAATACTTCCTCTTAAGCATCTTTTAAGTTGTCCTGTATATTGCCAAATTTCTTCCAGTTCCAGCCTCTAAGATGTGAAGCCACCTTTTTTTGAAGTTTCCAGAGATTGACCCAAGGGTTGACAACATGATCAATAACTTAGACCTTGTCAATTTCTTTGAGGAATTCAGGGTGAAGGGTCCATATATTTTGAAACCTAAAAGAGAAACCACAAACATAGTAATAGTTATTTATAACACAGAGAAGTGGTCTATGATCAGAACCTGCCATAGCTAGGTGAGAAACATTAGTATAGGGGAAGTTTTGGAGCCATTGAGATTTTCCTAACATTCTGTAAAGCTTTTCCCATAAATTGGACTTTATACATGTATCTTTTTCAGTCCTTGGGCCTTTTATATAATGAAAATAAGGTACGGGCACTTGTTCCAAGGCACTTGATATATAGAATTATGCTACGAGAATCAGAAGTGAAGCACCTATAACTTGTACCTTAAATATGAATTTTTTTTTTTGTTGTAGAAAATAGGACCAGGCTTGTATATGCTAAAGCATAACCTAAATGTTTTTTTAGCCTTTTTAGGATATGTTACCAACCCAACAACATCTGGTCCTATTTTATTTTATTTAAGTTAAAATTGTTTGCTTTTTTGTTGAATGATGAAATTTCATCTAATTATGATTTTGTCTGGTGCTCTTCGAATATGCAATTTAGGTTCACTAAAATAAAAACATATAATATTTCAAATAGTCTTATTAGATAATTGGTGATATTTATCAAAATTTAGGACTATGATGTTATTACATTAAAAATCAGCTTTTACTTTCTTTCATGACCTTCACGACAATTTTAAAATGGCTTTCCATTTAGGGTGTCACTCTGTCAAAATTAATAGGGCATTCACACTTAAGGTCCACTCTAAATAATTACATCATATTGCATGTCTCGATGAGGAGTGCTCATGCTCCTCTAATTCAACTGACAAAG
This sequence comes from Phalaenopsis equestris, assembly GCF_001263595.1. Lineage (NCBI taxonomy): Eukaryota > Viridiplantae > Streptophyta > Magnoliopsida > Asparagales > Orchidaceae > Phalaenopsis > Phalaenopsis equestris. The sequence goes on from NW_018224424.1 coordinate 65,564, forward strand.
CATAAGTTCTATAATTAGGTGGTTGTCTAAAATGCTTAGGTTGTTAAAGACTCCCCTGACCCAAACAAGATATAAGTCCTTTGAGATATGATGATTCATCCTCTACCCTTATAGCTCCATATAGGCTTTGAATTATAGAGATGTTCCTAATTGAGAAAACCATATAACTTTGATATACATATTCACCAGTTACCATAATATCTCTATAAGACTCATTTTAATTATGAGTATTCTTTAGTATTGTCAAAGATATAATTAACCAAAGGAACACGTTCCTTTATGAAATCCTCTTATAACCAGAACCAAAAATAAAGTTTGATTCTTTGGTTATATGGATTATTTATATAAAGTTTCTTTGTAGATATGCGTTTAAAGTAATTTTTGATCTAATCTTGTTTTATACAAGAATTCTTAACCTATTTTATGAAGATTACTCTATATACGTTCTACACATTCTTTTAATTTATTTTCCTAATTTTGCTTTTTTTTTCCTCTCTTTTTAATCCTTTTACTTTTCCAAACCATCCCAATGGTCATAGAAAGAAGGCTATATAGAAAAGAGTATGATATAATGACAATTAAGGCAAGCTAACGACTTCAAATTAAAAATACATAAAATAATACAGACACCCAAATTGGCTTGCATGAATCTCAAGATAATATAACAGTCTAGATCAAAAGAAACAAGTCAAACAATATTCTTTTAAAAATAAGATAAGAACTCATAAATCTGACTAGTTCAAGAATCACCAGTCGAGAGTCATCCAGCCGACTGAATGGTTTGCGACCAACCAAAATACAACCCAGGCCAACAAAAAACAAGTTGTTACTTCAATATCAAAGAAAAGGTTAAATACCCCAATAATTTCACATGTGTTAACGTGAGGTTCTCTCAACATTCTGCATAAAAGACCACCAAAGAACGAACAAGCTGATTGCCCCCACAAAAACTGGTTGAAAAGCACTTTTTGAACTTACTAGCTTACTAGAGTGAAAGTTTCCTGACATCTAAAAAAAATAACTAACCAACACTCGCATGGTCGCCTGACTCAAGGGCCTACTGATACACCTAAAGTATATAGTATTTTTATAAATATTTTTATACCTTTTTTTGAAATATTACGCTTTAATGAAAGATATTTATGTGATTTTCTCTTAGGTACAATCAATTGGATGAAAAATGCTAAAAGAAGAGAAAAAGAATCAAATTTGGAAGAAAAATGATGAAGGTGTAAAAATGAACTAGGGCGCCTAAGCGCCAGTTATTCAGAGAGAGTCATGCCTAAGCGCCAGGTACCTAACGCTTAAGCACCATAAGTAATTATTTTAATTATTTATTGAATTTGAATGAATTTTTGAAAAGGTGTTTGAAGCAACCCTTGGTAGAAATGTGGGAAATAGTCCATGGACACGAAAATTCATTCAATTGGCTTTTGAAAAGAGGAACTTCTAGAAGATTCTAGAAGATTCATTGAGAGGAACTTCTAGAAGATTCATTGAATGGAGACACATTTTGAAGACAAAGCAAGGCATCTTTTGGATTTTCATAGAAAATACTTAAATCATTAAAGAAAAGAGGTCGCATTTAGACATCCAAAACCACCATTCATCTTAGTAGCCAGTGTCGTCGCTGCCCATCCCCGCAAACTACTTTTTTTTTATTTTGAGTGTTAGTTTGTATTATGAGTGAAGGAAGATAACTCAAAGAAACTTTAAGACATTTGGTGGAGAGGATTTGAGATAAGTGTTTATCTTTGTGACTACGTTTAGTTTTAATTTAGATTCCTTATTTGTGTGCATGATTTCTACTTTTAAACTCATGTGTAGTTGTATTTTCTCCATAGATTCTGAGTAGTTTTCTTTATCTTTTTTTCTTAAAATGATAAGTAAGTAATTATTTAAACGAAGTTTTTTGAAGTATTAGACTTCAATGTTGGAAGAAGTTATGATGAATTGAAACCTTGTACTTCATTTACTTCTTGATTTAGCCAATTAAGACTTTAATACCTGTTATGAGAACATGTAAGATCCGAGATGGTATTGTCTAAACCAACAAATTATTAGAATAACATATTGATTTCGTGGATGAGAATGTAGTTCATGGGGTTGAGTGCAAATAAATAAGAAAATAAACTTTTTAAGGGTGTAAAATTAGAGCTTTAGAGTGATAGGTTAAAGCCCCAATTTGATTTATAGTTTTAGGTTTTGATATGACATGCTTGCCAGGAACTCTAGAGTGAGAGCTAGTATCTTCCCTACCTAACCGGTCTTCAAGAGTGTTCAAACTATAGATTAGCCAATGTTCTTTATTGCATCTCTAGTAAGGGTAAAGAATATTATTGCTCCTATTTGGCACAACACATTTAGCATACTTACGCAATATAATTTTTATACTTCTTACTGATTCATTATAAGGAAAAATATATTTTAATTATATTTCTTTCATCTAGAAAATATTTAGTTAAGTTATATAGTTGCTTACTTTTTTTTTATAAATCTAAAATTACAAAAAGAATCAAATTTTCATTCCTATTATAAGACCTTAAGTTTAAGTAGGAATATTTTGCTAAGTAGATTTTTGTTATCTAAACTTTCTAGCTTTATAAAGTGCATATTGCCAGTTTTTGTGTGGGTTCGATATTTTAGGCTTAATAAAAAACTCTTATATTAGTTGACAGTGATATGTATACTTGTGTTGTATCCCTATTTAAATATTATAGTTGTATTCTTATTTGCTTATTAGTGAAAAATTGACCTAGCTTTTGCTTTGGATCAAGTTTGTAGATTTGCTATAAAATAGAAATCTCTATTAAGGAAATTAAGCTTATAATTGCATACATCGCATTTTACATCTATATAAAAAGTCGGGATCAAATTTTTGGCGATGTTGCACGCAGAACTGAAATGAAGGAAAGTTATAAAATTTTTTAAAAAAATGTTTTAGAAAGCAAATTTTTTATTTTTACAAAGTCTTATTTAAACTTTAAGATTTATTATAGGAATATTGTAGTGTTTTTTATATTAAGTTCTTATTTTTGTGTTTTTTTTTTTTGTATTTTATATTAATGTATGTGTAGTGCAGGTTCACTAGGACTTGTGCCTTATGATTTTGAATTATAAAGAACTATTAAAAAAATTAAAAATTAAAAATTACTGAAAGTTTTTAAGAAATGGAAAATCAAAATAATCAAAATGTTCAAGAGTTTAGTCCTTTAAGAGATTATGCAAACCCTACAGTGGATGAACTTCATTGAAGTATTCAAAAACCAGTTGTAGTAGCTAATTCATTTGAGCTTAAACCTGCTATTATCCAAATGGTTTCAAATAATCAGTTTGGGGAGCACCAACTGGCACCAACTATTTACATCTTGCAATTTTCTAAAATTGTGTGCAACATTTAAATATGATGGTGTATCAGATGATGCTATAAGACTTAGGATGAGGTGTATCAGATGATGCTATAAGACTTAGATTATTTCCTTTCTCAATGAGGGATAAAGTTAAGATATGATTACATTCATGGTCACCTGGATCTACCAGAACTTAGGGTGATTTAGCTCAGAATTTTCTTGCTAAATATTTTCCACCAACAAAAACTGTGAAACTTATAAATGATATTACATCTTTTTGTCAGTTTGAAAAAGAATCAATTTATGAAGCATGCGAATGATTTTAAAAACTTATAAGAAAGTATCCACACCATGCTATACCAGATTGGTTAATATATTAAACTTTTTATAATCGATTTGCTAAATCTCTTAAATCTATTATCGATGCTACTACTGGTGGTTCATTAATGTCAAAAACATTTAATGCTTCTTATGCTTTAATTTAAGAGATGACTACAAATATTTTCAATAGCTTTATGAAAGGTTAAAACTTAAGAAAGCAGCCAATGTTCATGAAACGGATGCTTTTGCCATGTTAGCAAATCAAGTTGCTATAATTTCAAGGAAGTTAGACCAATTTAGAATGAATTTTTCTCAACCAATTTCCATGATTTAAGAGAATTCATTAGGCCAAATGGTAGATGCTCAAGCACCATTAGAAACTTTGAATTCCATAAACAATAAGCAGGATAACCCATATTCCAACTATTATAACCCAGGTTAGAATAACCAAGCTAACTTTAAAGTGAATAATACTTTGAGTAGTAATAATCAGCAATGGTGGAACAACAAAGTAAAACCATTAGGAAATTGAAACAACCAAGGGAATAGTAATTATAGATTTATTTATCCTCCAGGTTTTAAAAGTAATCCACAATTTAAGGAGAAGAAGTTGTCTATAGAAGAAGTGGTGTTACAAATGAATCCACAATTTAAGGAGAAAAAGTTGTCTATAGAAGAAGCGGTGTTACAAATGAGAAATCAATTAAAAATTATAGAATCTACAATTAAACATATTAAGAATCAGTTGGGACAAAAACAAATTCATTAAGTAATAGATCTCAAGGAACACTTACTAGTAATAATGAAAAAAATCCAAAAGACAAGAATAAAGAGCAAGTAAAAGTCGTTCAACTTAGAAGCAGAAGAGAATTGGCAGGTAGAGTTCAAAAAGACACTGAAGTAGAGAGAGAAGAGATTGAAGAACCAAAAAGGACTCTCCAAAAGGTTTAGAGAGATATATTTTTCTACTTAAAGTTAACTTGGTAAAAGCACCACCTTCATTTCTTCAGAGGCTCCATCAACAAAAGTCGGATAAGCAATTTTCAAAATTTTTAGAAATTTTTAAGAAACTTACAATTAATATTTCATTTGGTGAAGCTCTAGAACAAATGCCATGTTATGTGAAGTTTATGAAGGATATTCTTAACAGGAAAAGAAAGTTTGATGATAATGAAACTATTGCACTTAGTGAGGAGTGCAGTGCTATAATTCAAAAAAAGCTTCCTAAAAAGCTTAAAGGTCATGGTAGCTTTACAATTCCATGTGTAATAGAAGACAAATTTTATGGGAAAGCATTATGTGAGTTAGGTACAAGCATCAAGCTTATGCCATTATTAGTATTTAAAAGATTAGGATTAGGAGAAATATCCTTTACTACTGTAACTCTGCAGTTAACAGATCATTCAAAAACTTATCTTAAAAGAGTTATAGAAGATGTCCTAGTAAAAGTGGATCAATTTATCTTTCCTGTTGATTTTATTAAACTAGATATGGAGGACGATAAGGAGATACATATCATTTTGGGGAGACCATTCGTAGCCATAGGAAGAGCAAAGATGTATGTGCAGAAAGGAGAATTAAAAATGTGCAGAAATGATTAAGCAATTACTTTTAATATTTTTCAATTAATTAAATACCATACAAAAGGTAATGAAGATGAATGTTATAAAATGGATGTGATAAGATATTTAAGTGAGTATTTTAAAACAACTTATGAAGAGAAATCTGAAATGAAAGAGTTGGAACACGAGCAAGAAGATGAATTAGATCATGTGAAGATTTATATAAGGAGGATTCAAATTATGTTCAAGAAAGTTTTGAAGTTTTATTAGATCAATATGAAGATTTATATGGATAAATCTTTTTTTCCATCAATTGAAAAACGTTTTTAGATTCAGTTGAAGTTACTTTCTAACATTTGAAGTATGCCATTTTAGGTGATTCCTGTACATTATGTGTTATATTTTCCTTAAATTAAGTATAGAAGAAGAAGAGAGTTTGATGACAACTTTAAAGAGTTATAAAAATGCGTTTGGATGGTCAATTACTTATATAAAAGGAATCAGTCCTTCAATTCATATGTATATAATTTATATGGAAGGGAACTACAAACCCAGGGTTGATCTTCAAAGAAGATTGAATCCTATTATGAAAGAAGTTGTTAAGAAAGAAGTTTTAAAGTGGGTAGATGCTGGAATTGTCTGCCCTATTTCAAATAGTGCATGGCAATTCACTACATTCCTAAGAAAGGAGTGACTGTGACTTTGATTGAACATAACAAGTTAGTACCAACAAGACAAGTCACAGGATGGAGAATATGCATTGATTACAGAAAATTAAATTTCACCACTAGGAAAGATCATTTTCCACTACACTTTCAAGATCAAATGTTGGATAAACTAGCTGAGCATAATTACTTTTGTTTATTGAATGGATATAATGGTTATCACCAAATATAAATAGCTCTTGAGGATCAAGAGAAAATAACTTTTACCAGTTCGTATGGTACATTTTATTTTAGAAGAATGCCCTATAGTTTATGCAGTGCACCTGCTACATTTCAAAGATGTATGATGACTATTTTTTATGATTTAATTGAAAAAGGAATTGAAGTTTTAATGGATGACTTTTCAGTATTTGGAACTTCATTTGAATTATGTTTAGAACATTTATCAAAAGTTATTAATCACTGTAAAGAAACAAATTTTGTGCTTAATTGAGGAAAAAGTCAATTTATTGTAGCATGAGGAATAGTTTTGGGACATGAAATTTCAGAAAAGGGTATGGAAGTAGACCCAACAAAAATTCAAGTGATTGTTAATTTACCTTAACCATCAAGTGTGAAGGAAAATAGGAACTTTTTAGGACATACTAAATTCTACAGGAGATATATTAAAGACTTTTCAAAAATTTCTTAGCCTCTATGCCATATACTTAAAAAAGATGCAATTTTTAATTTTGATAAAGAGTGCCTAAATGTTTTTGAATTATTAAAAGAAAATTAATCAGTGCACCAATTATTATTTCATCAGATTGGGAAAAATATTTTGAATTAATCTGTGATGCTAATGATTATGTTATTGGAGTTGTTTTAGGACAGAAGCATGATAAGACTTTCAAAGTTATCTATTATGCTAGTAGAACTCTTAATGAAGCTCAAATTAATTATAACACAACTAAGAAAGAGTTATTAGCAGTAGTATATGCTTTTAATAAATTTAGATCATACTTAATTGGAACTAAATATATTGTGCATACAGATCATTCTGCTATTCAGTATTTAATAAAAAAGAAGGATGCAAAGCTAAGACTGATAAGTGGATTCTTCTTTCACAAGAATTTGACTTCAAAATAGTAGATAGGACAGAAGTTGATAATCAAATTGCTGATCATCTTTCCAGGCTTGAATTTAAGAAACCACTATGTTTTGAAAAGAAATTAATGAGTGGCTTGTTCCATGGTATGTCGACATTGTGAATTTCATTGTCAGTGATATTATACCCTATAGAATGACATACCAATAGAAGAGGAAATTTTTATCTGAAGGAAAGACTTATTTTTGGTATGACCCATTTTTATATAAATAAGGAAATGATCTAATTATTTAAAGTTGTGTGCCTTTATAAGAAACTTATGAAATTATCCAAAATTGTCATAATTTTGATTTTGGGGTACATTTTAGTGTTGATATAGCAAACAAATTTTACAATCTGGATTTTATTGGCCTACAATCTTTCGAGATGTAAACTCTTATATCAAAACTTGTGATTGATGTCAATGAGTAAGCAATATTTCTAAGAGAAATGACATGCCCCTAAATTATGTGTTAAAAGTTGAGATATTTTATGTTTGGAGATTATATTTCATGGGACTATTTATACCATCTTAAGGTAATTTACATATATTGTTAATAGTAGATTATGTATCCAAATGGATAGAAGCTGTTGTTTTAACTTGATGTCATGCTCAAAGCGTTGCAAAGTTTTTAATAACGAACATATTTTATAGATTTAGGATGCCGAGAGTAATCATAACTGACAGAGGAAATCATTTCAGAAATGCAATAATGGAGAAGTTTTTAAGGAAATATCATATTAACCAAAGAATTGCTACTACTTCTCATCCTCAAACAAGTGGTTTGACTGAATTATGCAATCGTAAAATTAAAAGAATATTAGAAAAGTATGTAAATCCAATAAAAATGGATTGGTCATTCTAACTTGACTAAGCTTTGTGGGCTTATAGGATTGTATATAGAACTCATATAGGAATGTCCCCATTTAGGCTAATATTTGGGAAAGCGTGTCACTTAGTGTCACTTACTAGGCGTGTCACTTACTAGTTGAACTTGAGCATAAAGCCTATTGGGCGATCAAGGAATTTAATTAGAACTTAAAGGATCCTGGTGAGAAAAAGATTATTGTAACTAAATGAGCTTGAAGAGTTAAGGAATGAATCTTATGAAAGTGCTAAGATTTACAAAGAAAAGATGAAGATGTGGCAAGATCGGAGGATTCTGACTAAAAATTTTCAACCAGGGCAACAAGTTTTTCGTTATAATGCAAGGTTAAGATTATATCCAGGCAAACTTAAGTCTAGGTGGATAGGCCTATTTGTTGTGATGAAAGTTTATACCTATGGAGTTGTGGATATCAAAGATACTAAAACTGATTATATATTCAAAGTTAACGGTCACAAGCTGAAATCCTAATTTTTAGGTGACCAACTTAATTTAAATCATTTTATGACATTGGTTTAACCAGAATAAACACTGGTTACGTCGGGCTGACGATGTTATACCAAGCGCTCTGTGAAAGACAACCCATAGTTATCTGTGTGTTTGTTTTTATTACTATTTTGTTTGATATGATGTTGGTGTGTGTGATTTAGAAAATTATGGTAGTATTTTAAATATATAATGAACTAGTGATTATTCTAAGACCTTAAAAGATGACTTAGACAAGTTAAAATGCGTATTTGAACGTTAAGTTAACCTGTGCTAAATTAAGCACTAACAGTTGATACACCTAAAACATAGTGTTTTTTAAACACATTTTTATACCTATTTTTTAGATATTATGTTTTAATGAAAGCTATTTATGTGTTTTTCTTGCAGGTACAATAAAAAGGATGAAAAATGCTAAAAGGAGTGAAAAAGGGTAAAATTTAGAGCAAAAATAAAGAAAGGTGAAAAAATAAACTAGGGTGCCTAAGCACCCAGTCTGACGCCTAAGAGCCAGAGGTGCAGCGCCTAAGCGCCAGGTACCTCGCGCTTAAGCACCAGAAATAGTTACTTGATGAATTATTTAATTTGATTATTTAATTTGAGATGAATTATTTAATTTGAGTAGATTTTTGAAGAGGTGTTTGAAGCAACCCTTGATAAAAATGTGGGAGAAAGTCCGTGGATGTGAATATTCATTCAATTGGCTTATGAAAAGGCAACTTATAGAAGATTCATTGAATGGAGACACCTTTTTGAAGAGAAACCAAGGCGCCCCTTGGATTTTAATAAGAAAATACTTAGATTTTTTAAGAGAGAAGGCCAGCCATCCATCAAACTTTACAACCACCATCACTGCTGCCGCTGCTGCCTACATTTACTTTATTTTATTTTATTTTGAATGTTAGTTTGTATTGTGAGTATTGTGAGAGAAGGAAGAGAATGAAGGAAGAGAATTCAAAGGAACTTCAAGACATTTGGTGGAGAGAATTTTAGATTAGTGTTTATCTTTGTATATACACTTCATTTTAATTTAGATTTCTTGTTTGTATGCATGATTTCTACTTTTAAACTCATGTGTGGTTGTGTTTTCTCCATGAATTCTAAGTAATTTTCTTTATCTTTTTCCTTAAAAAGATAAGTTATTAAATATCTAAAGGAAGTTGTGTGAAGTATTTGACTTAAATGTTGAAAGAAGTACTGATTTGAAACCTTGCACTTCATTTACTTATTGATTTGGCAAATTAAGATGTTAATATCTGTTGTGAGAACATGTAAGATCCGAGATGGTATTGTCTCTGTCAACAAATGGTTAGAATCACATATTGATTCATATTGAATTGATTTCATGAATGAGAATGTAGTTCATGGGGTTGAGTGCAAATAAATAGGAAAATATATTTTAAAGGTTGTAGAATTAGTGGACTTAAAAGTGACAGGCTGAAGCCTCCAATTTGATTTATAGTTTTAGGTTTTGATATGAGATGTTAGCCCTCAGGTGGAGGGAGAAGAGGGAGCTCTATAGTGAGAGCTAGTATCTTCCCTGCCTAACCGGTCTTCAAGACTATTCAAACTTTAGATTAGTCAATGTTCTTATAGCATCTCTAAAAAGGTTAAAGAATATTATTGCTCATATTTGGCACAACACATTTAGCATACATTCATAATAGAATTTCTATATTTATCACTGATTTATGATGAGAAAAATGATATTTTATTTATATTTCCTTCATCTTGCAAGTATTTTAGTTGAGTTAATTAGTTGCTTACTTTATTTTCAATTATCAAAAATTACAAAAAGAATCAAACTTTCATTCCTATTTTAGCATCTTAAGTTTAAGTAAGAAGAAATTGCTAAGTAAAATTTTGTTATCTAAATTTAGGCCTCCCTGTGGGATCAATATTTGGGACTTAATCAAACAGTTCTATATTACTTGATAACGATACGTATACTTGCATAGTATCCCATATTGAAATTTTATAACTGCGTTCTTATTTGCTTCAGACTGAAAGATTTACCTAGCTCTTGCTTTAGATCAATTTTTTTGGCTTTGTTGCAAATTAATAATATCTGATAAGGAGATTAATTTCATACATTGCATTTTACATTTCTATACCAAAGAATCGACACCACGTTTTTGGCACCGTTTCTGAGGAGGAGGAGAAATATAATAGTAATTTGCAAAAATATTTTCAAAAGAACTTTTTTTAGAAAGCAAAATTTTTACAAAGTTTTGTTTAAACTTTGCCATTTATTTTAGGAATATTGTAATGTCATTTATATATATAAAGTTCTTGTTTGTGTGTTTTATTTTTCTCTTTATTTTATTTTGTTTTATGTTTTTTATAGTAATGTATATGAAGTTCAGGTTCTACAGAACTTGTGACTTATGATTTTGAATTAGAAAATAACTATTAGAAAAATTAAAAAAAATTATAAATTACTGAAAATTTTCAAGAAATGGCAAATCAAAATAATCAAATGTTGAAGAGTTTAGACCTTTATAAGATTATGCAAACCCTACGGAGGATGAACTTCATCGTAGTATTCAAATAATCAGTTTGGGGGAGCACCAACTAAAGATCCAAATTTAATTCTTGTCGATTTTCTTGAAGTATGTGCTACATTTTAATATGATGGCGTATCAGATGATGCTATAAGACTTAGATTATTTCCTTTCTCACTAAGGGATAAGGCTAAGATTTGGTTACATTGGTTATCACCTGGATATATCAGAACTTGGAGTGATTTAGCACAGAAATTCCTTGCTAAATATTTTCCACCATTAAAAACTGCAAAGCATAGAAATGATATTACATCTTTTTGTCAGTTTGAAGGGGAGTCTATTTATGAAGCATGGGAACAATTTAAAGAACTCTTAAGAAAGAGTCCACACCATGCTATACCAGGTTGGTTAAGAACTCAAAATTTTTATAATGGTTTAGTTGGATCTGTTAGCTCTATTATCGATGCCGCTGATGGTGGTTCATTGATGTCAAAACCATTCAATGAAGCTTATGCTTTAATAGAAGAGATGGCTACAAATAATTTTCAATGGCCTTCTAAAAGGGTAAATCTCAAGAAAGTAGCCAATATTCATCAAACTAATGATTTTGTCGTGCTAGCAAATCAAGTTGCAGTAATTTCAAAGAAGTTAGACTAATTTGGAATTATTTTTTTCAACCAATTCCTATGATTGAAGAGAATTCATTATGCCAAATGGTAGATTCTCAAGGATCATTAAAAACTTTAAATGACATATATAATAAGCAGAATAACCCATATTCAAATTATTATAACCCATGCTGGAGGATCCATCCCAACTTTAACTAGAATAATGCTTCGGGTGGTAATAATCAGCAATGGGGGAACAATAAAGTAAACCCATTGGGAAACATGAAAAATCTAGGGAAGAGTAATTAGAGACCTACTTATCGTCTAGGTTTAGTTGTATATAGAAGAATTGGTGTTACAAATGGGAAATTAGTTATAAAGTGAAGGAGCTACAGTTAGAAATTTTGAGAAACAACTAGGAAAAATAACAAATTTATTAAGTAATAGATCCCAAGGAACACTTCCTAATAATACAAAAATAAATCCGAAAGACCAGAATAAAGAACAAGTAAAAGTCATTCAACTCTTAAGTGGAAGAGAATTGGAAGGTAGAGTATGAAAGAGACTGAAGTAGAGAGAGAAGAGATTGAAGAACCAAAGGAGGACACTCCGAAAGGTTTAGAGAGACCTATTTATCCACTTAAAGTTGATTTGAAAAAACCACCACCTCCATTTCGTCATACAACAAAGGTTTGATAAGCAATTTTTAAACTTTCTAAAAAATTTTAAGAAGCTTACATTAATATTCCATTTATTGCAGCTCTAGAACAAATGCCAAGCTATGTGAAGTTTATGAAGTATATTCTTAACAGGAAAAGGATGTTTGAAGATAATGAGACAGTTGCACTTAGTGAGGAGAGCAGTGCTATAATTCAGAAAAAGTTCCTGAAAAGCTTAAAGATCCTGGTAGCTTTACAATTTCATGTGCAATAGGAGAAAAAAATTTATGGGAAAGCTTTATGTGATTTAGGAGCAAGCATCAACCTTATGCCATTGTCAATATTTAAAAGATTGAGATTAGGAGAAATAACCCATACTACTGTAACTCTGCAGTTAGCAGATCGTTCAATAACCTATCCTAAAGGAGTTATAGAAGATGCCCTAATGAAAGTGGATCAATTTATCTTTCCTGTTGATTTTATCGTGCTAGACATGGAGGAAGAAAACCAGATGCCTATCATTTTAGGGAGACCTTTCCTAGCCAAAGGAAGAGTAATGATAGATATACAAAAAGGAGAATTAACTATGTGCGTCAATGATCAAATAGTTGCATTTAATATTTCTAAATCAATGAAATACCCTGTAAAAGGTAAAGATGATGGTTGTTATAGATTGGGTGTTATAAGATATTTAAGTGAATGTCATTTCAAAACAATTTATGAAGAGAAATCTGAGATGAAAGAGTTGGAACACGAGCAAGAAGAGGATTTAGATCAGTATGAAGATTTATATAAGGAAGATTCAAACTATGTTCGAGAAAGTTTTGAAGTTTTGGACACAACAAAGAAAGATACATCTTTTGAAAGATACATGATACATCTTTTAGTCCATCAATTGAAAAACCTCCTGAGCTTGAGTTGAAGTTGCTTCCTGAACATTTTAAGTATACCTTTCTAGGTGATTCCTCTACATTACCTGTCATAATTTTTTCAAAACAACTACAAAAGAAGAAGAGAGTTTGATAAAAATTTTAAAGAGTTATAAGAAAGCATTTGGATGGACAATTGCTGATTTAGAAGGAATCAATCCTTCAATTTGTATGCATATAATTCATATGGAAGAGAACTACAAAGCCCGGGCTGATCCTTAAAGGAGATTGAATCCTATCATTAAAGAAGTTGTTAAGATAGAAATTCTAAAGTGGTTAGATGCTGGAATTATCTATCCTATTTCTACCCTATTTCATATAGTGCATGAGTTAGTCCAATTGAATGCGTTCCTAAGAAAGAAGGAGTAGTTTGATGAAAATTTTAAAGAGTTATAAGAAAGCCTTTGGATGGACAACTGCTAATATAAAAGGAATCAATCCTTCAATTTATATTCATAGAATTCATATGAAAGAGAACTACAAACCCATGGTTGATCCTTAAAGGAGATTGAATCCTATTATGAAAAAAGTTGTTAAGATAGAAATTATAAAGTGGTTAGATGCTGGAATTATCTACCCTATTTCATATAATGCATGAGTTGGTCCTATTGACTGCTTTCCTAAGAAAGGAGGAGTGACAGTGACATTGAATGAACATAATGAGTTAATACTAATAAGACAAGTCACAGGATGATGAATATGCATTGATTATAGAAAATTAAACCTTGTCTCTAGGCTAGAATAGACCATTTTCCACAACCCTTACTAAATCAAATGCTGGATAGACTAGCTGGGCATAAATATTTTTATTTTCTGGATAGATATACCGGTTATCACCAAATATAAATAGCTCCTAAGGATCAAGAGAAAATTACTTTTACCAGTCCTTATGGTACATTTGCTTTTAGAAGAATGCCCTTTGGTTTATGTAATGCACCTGCTGCATTTCGAAGATGCATGATGGCTATTTTTTTGTGATTTAATTGAAAAAGGTATTAAAGTTTTTATGGATGATTTTTTATTGTTTGGACCTTCATTTGACTCATGTTTAGAATATTTATCAAAAGCTCTTAAGATCTATGAAGAATCAAATTTAGGCCTTTATTGGGAAAAATGTCAATTTATGATAGCAGGAAGAATAGTTTTGGGACATCAAATTTCAGAAAATGGTATGGATGTAGACCCTGCAAAAATTCAAGTAATCACCCTGCAAAAATTCAAGTAAATTCAAGTAATCGCTAAATTACTATACCTAACAAGTGTGAAGTAAATTGGACTTTTTAGGACATGCTGGATTCTACAGATGTTATATTAAAGGCTATTAAAAAATTGTTAAGCATCTATGCCATTTACTTGAAAGAAGATGTAATTTTTAATTTTGATGAAGACTGCCTAAAAGTTTTTGAATTATTAAAAGAAAAATTAGTCACTACACCAATTATTGTTTCACTAAATTGGGAAAAACCTTTTGAATTAATGTGTGCTGCTAGTGATTATGATATTGGAGTTGTTTTAGGACAGAAGTATGATAAGATTTTCAAAGTTATCTACTATGCTAGTAGAACTCTTAATGAAGCTAAAATTAATTATACCACAACTGAGAAAGAGTTATTAGCAGTAGTAGGTGCTTTTGATAAATTTAGATCATACTTAATTAGAACTAAATGTATAGTGCATACAAACCATTTTGTTATTAAGAATTTAATGAAAAAGAAGGATGCAAAACAAAGATTAATAAGATGGGTTCTTCTTTTGCAAGAATTTAACTTTGAAATAGTAGATAGGAAGGGAGTTAAGAATCAATTTATTGATCATTTGTCGAGGCTTGAATTATAAAAACCACTCTATTTTGAAAAAGAAATTAACGAACATTTTCTAAATGAAGAATTGTTCAATGTTAACGAGTGGCGTGTTCCATGGTATGTTGACATTGTGAACTTCATTGTTAGTGATATTATACCACATGGAATGACATACCAATAGAAGAGGAAATTTGTATATGAATCTAAGACTTCTTTTTGGGATGACCCATTTTTATATAAATAAGGAAAGGATCTTATTATTTAAAGATGTGTGCCTTCAGAAGAAACTTATGAAATTATTCAAAAATATCATAATTTTGATTTAGGGGGACATTTTCTTGTTGATAAAACAACATACAAAATTTTACAATCTCGATTTTATTGGCCTACAGTCTTTAGAGATGTTAATCGTTATATCAAAACTTGTGATTGATGTCAATGAGTGGGCAATATTTCTAGGAGGAATAAGATACCCCTCAATTATGTATTAGAAGTTGAGATATTTGATGTTTGGGGATTAGATTTCATGAGAACATTTATAGCATCTTTCAGAAATATATATATATATATATATAGTATTAGCAGTAGATTATGTATCCAAATTGATAGAAGTTGTTGCTTTACCTTGATGTGATGCTCAAAGTGTTGCAAAGTTACTAAGAATGAATATATTTTGTAGATTTATGATACTGAGACTAATCATAACTGGCGAGGGAAGTCATTTCAGAAATGCAATAAGGGAGAAATTATTAAAGAAATATCATATTAACCATAGAATTGCTACTACTTATCATCCTCAGACAAGTGGTTAAGCTGAATTATCCAATCGTGAAATTAAAAGAATATAAAAAAAAGTTATAAATCCAACTAAAATGGATTGGTGAGCTAAACTTGACTATGCTTTGAAGGCTTATAGGACTGCATATAGAACTCCTATAGGAATGTCCCCAAACAGGCTAACATTTGTGAAAGCGTGTCAATTATCAGTTGAACTTGAGCATAAAGCTTATTGGGCGATTAAGTAATTTAATTATAATTTGAAAAATGCTGGTATAAAAAGGTTATTGCAATTAAATGAGCTTGAAGTGATAAGGAATGAATCTTATGAATGTGCTAAGATTTATAGAGAAATGATGAAGATGTAGGATGATCAGAGGATCCTTACTAAAAAAAGTTAGTCAGGGCAACAAGTTTTTCTTTATAATGGAAGGTTAAAATTATTTTCAGGCAAACTTAAGTCCACGTGGATGGGCCCTTTTATTGTGATGAAAGTTTATCCCTATGGAGCTATGGATATCAAAGATCCAACAACTGATAAAATATTCAAAGTGAATAATTACAGACTGAAGTCCTACTTTTTAGGTGACCAACTAAAATTAAATGATTTTCTAATGTTGGGTCAACCAGAATAAGCACTGGTTACGTTAGGCTGACGACGTTAAACCAAGTGCTCTGTGGGAGGCACCCCATAGTTATCTGTGTGTTTGTTTTTATTTTTATGTTGTTATGTGTGATTTAGAAAATTTGGGTAGTGTTTTGACAATATATTGAGTTGGTAATTATTCTAAGACCTTAAAAATGACTTAGACATGTTAGAACGAATGTTTGGATGTTAAGTTGACCTATGCTAAATTGAGCACTGACGCTTAAGCACCAAGATCCGGCGCTTAAGCGCGACAATTGAAAAACATGTGTGAATTTGGTTTTTAGAAGTTCTAACTACAAATTGGTTGGCTTGAACTTGTGAGAGCAGTTCTAGGAAATGCTTATCCATTATGGAGGAGGTTTAAAGCCTATAAATAGAAGGGAATATAGAGAGATTTCACCACACCTTCATTTAACCCTTAAATTCTAAGTGAAAAGAGAGAAGTTTTGAAAAATGTCTTCTTAGGAGAGTGATTTGAAGAAGAAAGAGGAAGCAACGAGAAAGAAGTTTATTAGTCAGAGTGCACAAGAGTTATATAATGGTTTCCTTGCCAATAGTATTGGTGGAATAACAGAGAAAATCACTATAATTGAGGCTAACTTGGCTTCAATTGAAGAGAAAGTGATGGAAGTTAATGCACATCTGGATCATATGGGATGGCAAATTAAGATGCAGTTTAGCCATACCAATTTTATCCAATTTTATAAAATAAGTAGATAAGGCAATGTATCTAAAGAACAAGTGGATTGAAGAAAATTCAACCAGTTTTATTAATCATCGTCCATTCTTTAATATATACATTCCAAATGCTGAAGGAGAGACTAATTTTAGAAAAAAAATTTTTCGATCAACTAGGGAATGGAATTAAGTTTTTGATTTAAAGTTTAGGTGTTTAATGTTTGTTTAATGTTAAGTGTTTTAATGTGTGTTTTATGTTATTAAAATCTAGTATTTTGTTTAGGAAATTTCTCATCCAAGAATATTTGGATTGAGAATCTATGCATTTCAAAGTGTTAGTAATCATTCGTGAATTAATATAAATGTTTTTTTTGTTTGAAATTTTGTGTTATTTAGTGTTGAATCAAATTAGTTAAGATTGGTGAATCTTGTGTAAGAGAAGAAATAAGAAGAGAGAAAAAAGTTATTACAGTGTTTTGAGACTATAGAGGGTTGGTTGACTTAAGCTAGGAGTGCATTTCACTTAAATCAAAAAAATCAAAATTTGTGCACTGGCGACTAAGAGCCAAAACCACGCTTAAACACTTCTTAAATTGAAAGACTAGCGCCTAAGCGCCGAACCATTCGTGCTTAAGTACAGGTTTGCAAAAACTGATTTGCAAACAGTTTTAAGTGAATTCTTGTACCAAAAACACCATTAACGCACCTTCACTGACCTCCAACCTTTGATTTTTGTGAATTGGGGGATAGGACATCACCTATTGTGAAGATTTCTTGGTGGATTCAAGCCAAATTTGTTATATTTGATCTTCTTGAGGTAAGAGCTTCACTTCTATGCTAAAATTTTTTATTTTAACCATGTATTTTGAGGACATTCAGGAGCTACCCGAAAATCACTATTCATGGAGAAAATTTGGAAAAATTGATGGATAATGCATAGATCTGTTAGTTTAAGCTTTTAGGAGTTGAGTTTAGTGTTTTGTAGTTGATTGTGGAATTTATTTTGAATTTTATACATTTTTTAGAAAATGGCACCAAGAATGAAGAGAATCAAGGGAATAAATCCATTTGATTCAAGTAAATTTGTCTATTCAAGAGCTCAAGATCGGTATAGCAATGCACTTCATTCGAGGATATTATTTCTTGAGCGGTGTTTTAAAAGTCTGGGAGAGTTGTAGAAGAGTTGATTGTTAGCCGATAGTGAGAGCGGTATTATTGTTCTGTTGTCACCTTGATTTCTGTGGTACGAGTTCTATGCTAATCTCTCAAAGGCTGATGAAGAAGTCATAGCGAGGGGGAAGACAGTACCATTTTCTCCTGAGGTAGTTAATTAGTTTTATCATTTACCCTGAGTACTTTATGTTTTTATTCAAGCTATAGCCCTATTGAGGAGGAGCTAGATGAGATTATTTCATCTTTGAGTATTGAGAGAGGATTATGGAAGATTACAAATGAAAGAAGAGTAAAATTTTCTACTTCAAAGTAGGATGCCACTATAAAGGCATGACATTATTTTATTTATGCTCGTCTGCTGCTTACAAATCATTTGAGTGAAGTGACGAGAAAGAGAGAGCAAATTTGAACTACTGTATTCAGCAGTCCAAGCCAATTTATATTGGAGGATTGATTTATGGAGTTATTACCAGTTCAGCTGCCGCTACTACTACTGGAGGTTTGGGATTCACATCTTTGATCTTCTCATTATGCGAGCAGCCTAGTGTTAGATATGATAGCTGAGAAGAGTTCTTACAGTTACTGAAGCCCATTACCAATGTGAACGTGAAGACTTATTCACATCATTCTATTTTTGGCTGGAAGTGTGGATTCCCAAATAGTTCTGCTACCTCTTCTTTACGAGCCTTTACTTCACATGCTTCAACTTCTCGATCTGATTCTTAGTCACAGCTTATGGAAAGGATATTGAATAATTTTATTTATACCAATGAAAATGTGTCAAATTTAGAGCATTTTTGTAGAGCATATGAATGGGTATATGAAGAGACAAAGTGATTGTGAGGAGGAATACAACATAGCTATGGAACATCTCAATAAAGGTAATCAGGATGTAGTATTTCCTTGATACCATTGATATCCTAGATATCCATCATATGAGCTTACTGCTGTTTGGTGTAGTGATGACATTGATGAAGAAGAGGCTGTAGTGATGATTAATTTGGATCTTTAGTTCTGTTTTATGTTTTTAGTTTTTACATTGTTATGAATTGTTGTTGGTACTAGCATTATGTCCCTTTTGTTATGTTTTTAGTTGTGATTGTAAGGATTGCTACTTTTTCTTATGTTGTGTTTTGTTTCGTACACCTACTGCAATGTATTGGTGTTTGGTGGGGAGAGAGGATGAAAGGAGAAGGCAGAATGGTTTCTTGGAGTTTCCTTGGAGTGCCCTTATTTTTTTGCCAAGTTTGTATCTAGGTTTCAATTTACTGAGAGCTTTTGGGTTAGATCTTCTCGATCTAGTTTCTTCCATGGCTTCAGTGGCACCATCCTTCAAGGATGTGGTTACAAATAAACATTTTGGTTCAAGAGAGGTGTCTTTCTTTGAGGATTTTCTTAGCCAGGTTATCAAAAATCCTAATGGGGGTTTATTAAAAAGGACACCATGTAAGAATGGAAAACCTGCACTCTTTTTTTCTGAAGAAGATACAGGCCTTCTAACTGAGCCTTTTAGATTTACCTTAATTGGTAAATTTTCTTTTGATCATCCTAGAATAGAGGTTATTAAGAAATTCTTTGATGAGTTACATATTCATAGTGATTTGAATTTAGAGATTAAATTACAATTAGAAGATGATTATACCTCTCTTTTTGCTAAAAAGATTTTGACCATTGAGAGATGTTATCTGAAAATTCGCAAATGGACTCCTGGTTTCAATCCTATGGAAGAACCCCCTATTGTGCCTATCTGGATAATATTTACTAGACTAAAACTTCACTATTTTAATCTGAAAGTTCTTTATTCATTAGGATTAATTTTTGGTAAGCCATTGAAAATGGATCTGGCTACGAGCATTTTGTCCAAACCCTCGATGGCTCGAATATTGGTTGAATGTGATGTAACTTCTGTTTTATATTATTCTATCTGGATGGCAATTTGAATGATGGCTATTGGCAAAAATTTGAGATGGAATTTGTTCTGCATTATTACAAGAAATGCAAGATGTTTGGACACCTTACTTTCTCATTGTTACAATGTTCATCCAGAATTGAGAAAATATAAAAATCATAATGAAAAAAATGTTAATGGTTTGCATACTCCGTCCAAATCTCCTCAGAATATTCAAAATAATAAGAATGTTACTTCTGATTCTTTACCATGTTCCGATTACCATGTTCCGATAATAATTACGATAATAATTACCTTATGGTAACTAATGAAAAGATTGATATGGTTACTAAAATTGTTGATCATTCTGTGATGCTTGTGAATGATTTTCTTGTGTCTGATGTTATTAAACACAATAGTGTTAATCAACAAAATTTAATTTCTTATAAGTTGGCTCAAGATTTGAGCAAATTTTCTAACAATGATAAAGTTGAATATGTTCAATCTTTAGATAATACGCATATTTCTATTTCTGGTATGAATGCTGTTATGGTCAATAGAGAAATTGATAAATCCTTATTAGTTGAGAATGATCTTACTTCTTCTACTCGAACTTCGACCAGTAATGTAGTTACTGGACCCTTACTTTCTATAGAGTGGCATAAAGATTGTTGCAATATCTTAAATTCAGGTGATTTGAATGTTGATAGAAAATGGAATGCGCTTCTTAGCCCGCTTAATGAGAATGGTCCTGCTTTTACTCAGATAGAGCTAGAGGAGGATTGGATGATCCAAAGATCATCTAGAAAGATAAAATTTAAAGGGTGCAGTAAATTGACTTTTATTAATCCTAAGGCTTTGCATGCGCACTTACAAGAAAATGAAATTGATAAGCATAAAATGGCTACCGTTACTAGATCGAATAAGGGGAAGACTATTCTTGATAAAATTTAACACGCTTGTTTGGAACATTAGAGGCATAGAGAAGTCTAATGCTTCTAATAGATTTCATAATCTTATTCGTGCTTATAACTTAAATTTTTTTAGCATACTTGAGCCTATAGTTGCTACTATGAATAATGATTTTTATTTACAAAGATTTGGTTCATTGAAATCGTTTGCTAATATCAATAACAAAATTTGGTTTTTATGGAGTCATTTTTTAAAGATTGATATCATTAACAATCATTCTTAACTTTTACATCTTTGTATTATATTTTCTCAAACTTCTTTTCTTTTGACTGTCATTTATGGGGGTTGTACCATACAAGCTCGTTCTTAACTTCGGAATTTGATTAAGTCTATTATTCCTTCTAATGAAGATTAGCTTACGGGGGTGATTTCACTATTATTTCTTCTGCTATTGAAAAGAAAGGTGGAATCACTCCTAAATCTAAGAGTATTGATGAATTCAATGCTAGTTTGATGGATGTGGAGCTTTATGATTTTGGGTTTCAAGGAAACCCTTTTACTTGGCATAGAGGAAAGGTTTTTGAAAGTCTTGATAGATATGTTGCCAATTATAATTGGATTAATAGTTTTTCTATGCATATTTTTTCTCACTTAGCCATTGATGCTTTTGATTATGCTCCTATTCTTTTAAATTTTAGGGATAGTAGTCATATTACTCAATATCAATTCAGATTTTATAATATGTGGTTATTTAATGATAATTTTAAGTAGTTTCGGTAAGACAATTGGAAGATTCAAGTTTTAGGCACTTATGGCTATAAACTTTGGAATCTTTAAAAAAATCTTGCCAAAGCTTTTAAATTCTAGAATTGGGATGTTTTTAGCCATCTTCAAAACAACATTGAGACTCTTGAAGAAACGGTTAAAGGTTTGGAAACAAATTATGCTAAAAATATCATTAATTGAAATGTTTTCTTTTAGGAACATAAAAAGTTAATGGAAGTCATCAATTTGGAAGAAAACTTTTATGCTCAAAAAGCTGCTAATACAAACTTTTTGAATGGTGATAGAAATACTGCTTTCTCTCATGCTTGCATTAAGAATTTTCAGAATGCTAATTTGATTACTAAGTTTGTTGGTATAGATGCTTTGGCTTTCAAAAATTTCACTAATATTGCTATTCATAGTGTTCATTATTTTTATAATGCTTTTCAAAGTAATGGCAGTCCTCTAACCCCTATTAATAGTACTCTTTATAATAGAGATGTTAATATAAGTAATACTTTGCTTACTAGTATACCTAGTAGTGCAAAAATTAAAGATATTATTGATCTTATGGATACCGGTAAAGTTGTTGGTCCGAATGGTTTCACAGCTGAGTTCTATAATATGGCTAGGACATCATCCATTCTGAAGTTGTTGAAGCTATTCAAGACTTTTTTAGAGGCAAGGATTTACTGAAATATTTTAAAACCTCTAATATTGTGCTAATTCCTAAGGTGTGTAATGCATATACTTGGGATGCTTTTAGACCAATTAGTTTGAATACAGTTATGTCTAAAATAATTTCTAAAATTGTGGTTAAAAGGTTGCAACCTAATCTCAATGATATTATTAGCATGAATCAATCTGTTTTTATGAAGGGTAGAAATATTTGTGATAATGCTCTTATTGTCCAAGAGCTGCTCTTGGATATTGATAAGAAAAATAGAGGTGGGAATTTCATTTTCAAAATGGACATTAAAAAAGCTTTTGACACTAATAGATGAGAATTTAATATTGATATTCTTGAAGCTATCAGTTTTAATAATATTTTTTGCAAGCTTATTTATAGAATTCTCAATGACAACTATTACTCTCTTCCCATTAATGGGACCAAGCAAGGTTTTTTCAAAGCTTCTAAAGGTATCAAACAGGGAGATCCTCTGTCGCCTTATGTTTTCATTGTTTCCTTTGATTATTTATCTTGTTGCTTGAATGATTTACTTAATTCCTATCCTAGTTTGAATTATAATCATAAAGGCAATTTTAGTATATCTCATTTGTGTTTTATTGATGACTTTATCCTTTTTACCAATGCTAAGAAAACTTCTATTAAAAGAGTTTGGAATGAGATTTTAAAATTCCAAACTATCTCTTGATTATACTTTAATACTTCTAAGCGTTCTTTTTACTCTTTGAAAAATATCACAATTTCTAAAAGCAATTGGATTATGGATTATACTGACTGTAATAAAGCTTCTTTACCTTTAACTTATCTTGGTTTTCATATGGATAAAGGTAGATAAAGGTAAGAAAAAGAGTGGCTTTGTTTTTTAGTTTGTTTGAAAAATTAAAAACAAGATTTTATCATGGGAAAATAAATTTCTTTCTTTTGGCGGCTGAGTGACTCTTTTCAAAAGTGTTCTTACTTCTATCCCTCTTTAAACTCTTTAGGTTATGAATATGCCTTTGAATCTTATTAAGTGGATTGAAAATCTTTTTAATAAGTTTCTATGGGAAGGAAAAGGTCATTCCAAATTTCATTCCAAATTTCATTCGAAAAGCTAGAATAAGTTTTATAAACCTAGAGAAAAGGGAGATCTTGGTTTTAGAAGTCTAAATGATTCTATTAAAATCATTTTTATGAAATTATGGTATCGTTGTCATCAGAATAATTCAATTTGGGCTTCTTTGAACAAGAATCCTATGTCTATTTCCTATAAAAAAGGTGACTCTTTTATTTAGCGTGAAATGCTCAAGGTTGCTAAAAATAATGAAGATATGATTTGTTGGGACATTGTTAATGGTGACTGCTCTTTCTAGTATGATGATTGGATGGGCAAAGTGGCTCTTGCTAACTTTTATGGTGGCCCTGAGAATATTAATATCAAGGCTAATGACCTTTGGTTTGATAATCATTGGGGTTTTAGAGAACTTTTGCAAAAGGTTCATTATGATGATGCTATTTTTATTGCTATAATTCCTATTGATACTACTAAACGTGATGTGCTTAAAATTAAAGGTATAAAGGGTTATTCATAGGCTAAATGTTTAGCTAACTCCTTTCAAAATTTTTAAGCTTTAAACCCTAAATGGAATTGGAATAATTGTGTTAAACCTTCCATCTCCTGTTTTATTTGGAGAGTTTTTCATAATATCATTCCTAGTGATGATATTCCTAAGATAAATTGTTTAATATTGCCTTCTTATTGTGTTTTGTGTCACGATAATGAGGAATCTATTGATCACCATTCTATTAAATGTCCTTTTACTTTTGATGTTTGGAATGATATTATACAGAAGTTATGTTTAAATAGGTTCAATAGAAATCTATTACAGTATAATAGCATTCCTGAGGTTTTTGATGTTTGGAAGTTGCTCGGTAAAGGTCTTTTTACTTCTATACATGCTGTTATAAGTCGGTTTATTTAGATTGCTAGAAATGAGTGTAAATTTCAAAATACTGTTCCCAATGTGTATAGAACTATTAGTTTAGTGTTGAACTATTTATATAAAGGATTAAGGCTTTTGACTACTAACACTAAGATTTCTAGAAATATGAATCATTTGAGACATCTTCTGGATATTCCTAATTATGTGCATAATAAGATTAATTATAATATTAAGTGGCATAAATTGTGGATGCCTTTTATTAAGATTAACATTGATTGTTGTTGGAATTCCTTATCTGCTAGTGTAGGAGGAGTTTGTAGAGACTATTTAGGAGTTATTCTTTACTAGTTCTCGGTAGGTGTGTTTTCTTATTCCCCTTCGGCTAATGAAGTTGATGCTTTAGTCTATGGTTTACAGTTGGCTATTCATTATGGTAGGAAATTTATTATTATGGAAACTGATTCTTTGATTCTTTGAAAGTTTCGTAAAATGCAACAAGAATATCACTTGAGTATCAATATTCAGATGAAAAGGATTTTTGTTCTTTCAAAGCATTTATTCATTTATTGGTCTCATACCAGGTGAGAAGGAAACAAGGTTGCTCATTTGGTGGCTAAATGGGGATTAAAGATGCAGGGTGCTAATGTTTCTAAGATTGTTCCTCATAATCTGATGCTTTTAGCCTTAAAAGATGTTAAGTTTATTGGTGGCTAATTGGTTGCTCTTTATTTTTTATTTTTTGTTTTGATTCGTCACTTTGTGTCATTTTTTGGGGCTTTTTTGTTTGGTGTTCTGTGTGTTAGAGTCTTTTTGTGTTTTGGTGTGAATGAGTTGTATTTCTTCTTTTTTGGAGAGAGGTCAATTTTTATTTTCTTTGTGTATTTGTAGGGTGTGTGTGCTGGGGCCTCTTTCTCGGGCTTGTATTTTTATTTTTCTTGTGTAATAAAATTAGAGCATGTTGTTCTTTAAAAAAAATGTATTTGTGTTTAGTGAGCATTTTTTTTTTTGTGTGGTAGTAATTATTTTAATTGTGTTGTTGTATTTATTTAGTGTTTATTTAACTTAATTCAGGAATCTTAGGAAGGTTTAAAATTTAGCTAACTTGCTACATAAAGCTGCATATTTAAAATTTTTAAATTACTACTAGTTATGTTTCTTTATGTTATAGTTATGTGTATTCTTAAGTGTGTTTATTTGATTTTATGTTATACTCCACTGCATAGAAGTCTGATGAATCTCTGTATTTTAAGTAAATGAAAATTTTATTAATTAATTTTTTACTCCTGTTTTTAATTTGTACTTGCAAATTTAGGATATAAATATCTCTGCAAGCATGTTATAGTTAGTTTTCATTCCTGCTTATTTATATATGATGCTAAATGTTTTATTTCTGTTAAAAAATTTAAGTTTGGGAGGAAGGAAAAAAATTAAAAGAAACTTAAAAGTTTATTTGTTCTCAAATGTATTTCAAATAAATTTGATTTTGATTTAAAAATTGATTTTCTATACGAAGTTATATTAGGGAAGTAAAATTTTGATATTAAAAACGAGTAAGAGAATTTAGTTAAAATTTATAGTAATCAAAAAAGAAATAAAGTTAAATTTTTTTAGTGTGGAAAATGTTAAGTATTGTGTACCTATCTTTAGTAGGAAAAATTATATTTTTGAAAAGTTAGAAACTTAGACCTATTATTTTCAAAACTTAAATTTCTTTTATTGAAATTAATTGTCAAAACTATTACTATGTTTTTAAGTGAAAGAAAAATATCAACTCTTTGCTTCAGGAAAGGAAGAGTGGAATTCAAAACATTAAAGTCCTATCGAGATATATAAATCCTTGCATGAAAAAGAAAAAGAAAAGAAAAAGGAAAACAAAAAGAAAAAGAAAAAGAAGAGAAAAAGAAAAATAACGAGTTTGAAAAGGGAGGAGAAGCTTGAGGATTATTGCCTAATTAAAAATTGGTTCCACATCTGATCTTTTTAAATTATAAGACATGAGAAATTCTTATGCTTAAGGATTGTCAACCTCACTTTTGTTTGAGGTTTAGATTTTCCCCTTTAGTTGCCTATCGTCTAGCCATTGCCTATGGTCTAGCCATAGGACTTTCCGGCTGACTATTCTTAGAAAACGAGAAAAGGAACCCTCACCATTAGAAATTCTAAACTCCTCTTTACTCAACTTGAAGTTCCACATAGTGGTCCTAACCTCTAGAACATAGTAGGTGGGGTCATTATGGGGGAGCCCAGGAAGAGTTCCCATAGGACTGCTTGACCTTAGGGTTAACCCTAGGTGTTGGTCTAGAGCTAAGGTACTTACCTCACTCATAATCACTCACAAATTTTTTTGACTTTCATCCCTTGATCTTTTAGGAGACTCATGTAGATGGTCCCATAAACCCACTAGCCCTAGGCTAGGGTTTATCTAAGACCAGTACATAGAGGACCCAAATGAGGATTCCATTGGTCCATGGCTCATATAATGTGGTTGGCACCAAAATTCTACCAAAAATATCCAACTTGGCCTTTTGCCCCAAAATCCCCCAAATTATCTAAATGCCCTTGAAACCTTAAAATTTAGCCAAAATCCTCAAATTCATCCAAAATACTAAAATTTGTTCAAAAAACATTTCAAACCTTAAGAAAACATCCAAATTACCCAAAATCACAAAAAAATTGCCAAATTAACAAAATACCCCTCCTTAGCCCAAAATTTTAAAAATTCCAAAAAAATCCTAAAACCTTCCAAATGTTCCCAATTTCATTTTTCTCAACCACCACATCACCCAATTTGACCAATTTGACCTTTTGACCAAAACCCCCAATTTTTTTTAGGGGCCCAATTTCCCTAAATTTACTTCAAATGTCCATAAATTTGGTCCCAATTTCCCCCAATTTCAATCCTAAATTCAAATTCACCTTCTAAACTCAAATTAACCTTCTATATGATCAATATAAACCAAATCCAAGCTCAATTAGCCCATGTTTGAACTAAATCAAGCCCCAATTTTGGCCATATGACTTAATCTCACCAAATTGAACTCTATAGCTTACTCAATTGGCCTAAATTTGTTTCCTAAGCTCTTCATAACATTTATACACATCAAACTTGACCTTTAATTGGCCTTTTTGAGCCTCAATTTCATTTAATTTCAATCCAAATCAAAAAATCCCCAATTTTGTTCGAAATCCCCAATTCTGCCCTAAATTGCCAATGTCTCAAAATTCCAGCATATTGATTGCCTTAGCCCAAAAATTTCACTCCATTCCTTCATGAAAAATCTTCATAACATCTCCCTTGATCATTTGGACCATTAAATTGTGCCAAATTCCAAGCCTAGATCAACCTAAGCCCAAATCTAGTTAACCTTGCTCAAAGTGACCAAAATCTCAAAATCCTTCAAAATGAGCTTCCAATTGAACTCAAAATTACTCCAATCCATCACCAAAAGTCTTCATTGCAATGAAATACATAATTTTGATCAATCAATTGGGCTCAAAGTCATGTCTATCCTAACCCAAACCCAAGCTTTGGTCATTTGGAGCCATATTGGACCCATGCACCAAAATTGACCATGCCATGTCAAATTGGTCATGGTAAAGCCACCACAGCCAAATTTTGGACCTTATTAACTAGGCTAAAACCCCATGGAACCACCTAAATGAGCCATTGACCAAAGGATCCCCAAATCAAGGGATTTATTTCCAAAAATGCTTAAGCTTAAGGGATTTTTATCAAAACTAAACACCTACCCAAATATATTGTTGTGACAGATTCCCCACCTGACCTCTTGGCCACCTCCCCTAGCCTTGATAGCCGACCTAATCACCATAGGACCCAAAACCATGAGACACCATCAAGAAATTCAAAACCAATTCAAACCTAGAGGCCACCTCATCTTACATGAAGTTTAGAGCCTCTCTACCCTCCACATAGGCAGCACTTTGCACCCATACCCACAGAGCCACCCTAACACATTTTTATAAAAAGCTCCACCTCCATGGCCATGAAGGTGTGCCAAAAATTTCTTGAAGATAACCTATGAAATTTCTCCCTGAGCTTCCTTGTGACCTCCACAGTGCACTCCAACCACTCCATTGCCCTAATTCTGCTTGCCGGAATTCAATTTTGGTGCTCAAATCCTTATCGGAGATAGGACATTCTCCACCACACCTCCACAGTGCAACAAATCCAAATTAAACTCACCCACACCATCAACACACTGAACTAAGGTAAAGCCCTATCAAATCCCCCTCATACAGGCCTGTAGGATAGCTCAAGACCAATACCCAAATCTGACCTTGATCAAATTCAGATCTAGACCTTTCACCATGACCAGAGACTCAATCCTTAGCCTTCTTAGACCTCCATGAACGTGTTGAGCACCTCTAATTGAAGCTTCCCTTCGCAGAGCAAAAGTAATGAACTCTCACTCTTCCATAGCCTATTTTCATTCTTTATTTTATTAGAGTTGATTTAATGACATGTTTATCATATGGATGTGTTCGACTCACTTAGATATTCGTTACGCTTAGACAAGTCCATAAGATCAAACCAAAAGTCATTTGGTTAAGAAATGAGTGAGATCTTAGGGTTTTAATTTTAACGGTCACGAGTTAACCTAATTGGGGACGATGAAGGGGAGCCATTCAATTGCGCCTTTATCTCATCAACGGATGAGATCTAGTAGGATGAACTCTAGGTGAATGAACCGCAGGCTGTGTGGCATGCCAACGTGGAAAGCAGACGAATGGGAGCGCGTCACGTCGTCGTTTGGAGCTAGCAAGGATGAGGCGGTGCCGCACGTTTAAGTAGATAAATAGGGAATTAAATAAATCAGAAAATGATCCCTAACTTCAAAAATCCATATCTTGGTGTAGAAAAATCAAAAAAATAAAATAAAATAACCCACTTGCTCAGTGAGCAGAGGAGAATAACGTGGAAATGGTTTGAAATTTATGTAATGCAATTTTTATTTTTAATTAATTAAGTACTATTTTAAGTCGTAATGCATTTTTTATTTTTAATTAATTAAGTACTATTTTAAGTTTTTTGATTCTCCATGCCTTTTGATTCCCCATGCATGTAAACATTTCACCATGGCTTGAAATTTTGGCATGTTGTTGCTTTTGTCTTGGAGAACATTCCCTGATTTTTTGAAATGTAGAGAAAACTATATGCAAAGATCCATATTTTTCATGTTTATATCTATTATTCACATAAATTAATCATAATAATTAGCATGTTTCTTAGAAAATTCTAAGAAAATTTTGGAAGGTTTATTATGACCACAGAATCCTTTGGATGGGAAGGTTTATTATGACCACAGAATCCTTTGGAAAATATTTCATGATCTAAGTCATTAAGAACACATCTAACTTGCATAAAATCCTAAACCATAAAGAAAATTAGTTTGGAAAAAATAAACTCTAACTGACTTTATTTTGACTCTACACTCTACTTTAAAGTTCAGAGAACCCCCATAAAAATTTCAAAATATTTGGAGCTCATTTAATAACTCAAATTGATTTTCTAAGTTAATACATTTTTAAACACTAAAATTATTTTTAAAAATTAAAATACTCAATAATTTATAAAAATTAGATTTTGGAGTTCTCTGTGATCAAATGAATTTTATAAAAATAGATTTGAAATTAAAATAAAAATTCCATTTTTAAGCCTTTCTTTAATATTTAAATAATTAAAAAATGATAAAAATCACAAAAATAATTAAATTGATAGAAATGTTCTAAATTGTTTCCTAAGCACTTAGGAACAATTGAAATATTTTCCCTGATTTTCTAAGTGAAGATATTGAATTTTGAAGCTTAAAACAATTTTTAAAGGCTAAAAATGGATTTTCACAAAAATAATTCTAACAATTCAAAAGAAAATAAAAAAAATGTGAAATTTGTTTCTCTGAATTCCTTAATCTCAAAGATATTTAATAGAAATATAAAACTTAATTTTCCACATTTAAAATATTTTATAATTAATAAATACTCCAGAACTTGAAATAATTCTAATAATTAAAATAAAACTAAAAAATCATGAAATTTGGTCTCAATGATTCTCTAGTTTAAGTCTACCTCCAATAAAAAATTCAAGAGATAAGGCTTTACCTTGGTCAAGTTATGGAATTTTCTTTGAAAAATCCTAGTTAGGGAATTTTCATTGAAAAATCCTATCTCTTGCATATAAATAATTATATAAATTAAACAAAATTTTGAAAAAAATTACATTTTCTCTTTGATGTCTTAATTAACCCATGAGTGAGGTGGGATGCAAATTCCAAAGTCAGTTGAATTAAAATTGATGAATTATGAAGTATTAGAGCCTTAGGGACAAAGGTGTAATTTTAGAAATTTAGCCTTAATTAACATTTAGGCTTAATTCAAGAAAGGGAAATGGGCAATCTGTGATCTCAATTAATATTTTTAGATGATTGAAACACAAGGGGATTAATTGGAGGAAACCTATCTCACTTTTATTAATTAAAGGATAAATTTGTAACTTCCTTAAATTATTAAAATTTGGAAGTCTAGTCAATTAAATGATCCTAGACTTAGTGGTATAATTTTGGGTGTTGATAACTCACTAATTTAACACACCTATCTGATGTTCAAATGACTTTCAAAAATGAGCCATCATCACTTAAAATTCAATCTCTTCTAAAATATAACTAAGACATCTATCAAAAGTCTAAAGGGCTTAGTAGTGACCTAGGATAAATCAAATTTGGAATCAAATTTATTATAAAAGTGAACATAAAATTTGGTTAAATGAGGATTACTAAAAACTAAACACCTTTGAACTAAACACCTTTGAAACACTATAAGCCCAAATTTAAAAAATAGGCTAAGTGTCTTAGTAACACTAATTTGGCCCATTGAGGGTCTTCACCTGCATAATTATCAAATTAAATTATAAATTATAATTACCCTACTCTTAGGGATAATTGAAACATCAATGTTCATTGAGCATTAAAGGTATTTACGGGATGGGTTATTAAGCAACATAATAAGTTTCAAAAGAGCTCGAGACTTTTTACCAAGCAGTGAGAGGGAAGCATGGACCTGCTTCTTTCTCCAGATCTGTTGGATACCTCAGAGGTCTACTAAACTTAATATGTTTTGCTTAACAAAAATCATCCTTATTCAAATTAATAGGGACCCACCAAGATATAACCTAGGGCTGGGTAGATCACTAAAGCCTTACTTTTTGGCTTCATATAAAGTGCCCTTGCTCGCATTTTGAGTTTTAGGTGGTGGAACGAGAAGACTCACCTGTATATTTTTTATAATTTACAGTGTCATCTTTTTTGTACTTTCATACTGTACTTTTTATGCTTATAAAACTTGCATGTTAAACAACGAGGCCACCCTGCATGAAAACTAAAACTACTAGGATAGTCACAAAACCAAAACTCAAAACCAAAATTAAAATCAACCAAGATTAAAATCACCTCCAAAACATTCAAAAAACATTCAAAATATAAAACAACAACATTTCAAAAATATAAAACAACTCAAAATTTAATCACAAACATCACAAAAATACAACTACAACTAAATTAAGACATCTCTATTGGAACTGGGTGATCGGGAATCCCTAAGAAATCCCTCAGATGAGGTAACCTACAGTTGCTAACGAGGCTTCCCACGGTCTAAATGAAAGAATGGAACTCATTAAGTTGAGTTTATTTAATAAATTCATTTGGACTAAGTGAATCCAACAAAAAATAGTGGTACTAGAATGAGGGAACCATAGGATCCTAACTGGTGTCGCTCTAATCAACTTTAACATGCCCTATAACATTTAAAGAACTACAACCATAGGGCCACCTGATTTGATATCATAACTTGACACCCTAGAAAACTTAAACGAGCTTCGACAAAGAGCTTGGAGCTAGCATGGTGGGCAGCATGACCATCTTCAACAATAAAACTTATCTTCCCTAGCTAAACCAATTTTCTTCCTTAGAATTATACAACCAAAGTAATAGGAATTCAAGGTTGTCTGTTTATGCAACCTAAATCCTCACCTCATCTTTAGGCCTTTGTATAGCTTTGCTGTACAATCGAAGCCCTAACTCGTCTTAGGATTCTGAGGTTTTCGTCTGTCATAACTTAAATCCTCACATCTTCTAAGCTATTTGTGTGAGCGTTTCACACAAATGTAAGCTTTAACAAATAAAATTGGTAGGATGAAACGCCTAAATAATTTCTCCTGAAAACTGAGCCAAACAATAGGATAGACAGGGAAGCCATCGAGATTCTCTTCTAGATCCATGATATCCCCTAGTTCTTCCTCGTTTGGACTCTACATCTCTTTGTCCGATAGATAGGGAAGCCAAACAAAATGCTCCAAATTTGAGCCAATCCCTTTTCACATCTCTTTGTTTGATATCATTAAAAAGTCTTATCCTTTGACTTCCTCGAAGATAATATATCTTGATTTTATCGAGAGTTTTCTTAGGTGACATCTGTTATCTAAGATGTAATTAACTATAGAGGCTTGCCCTTATAGGAAGCTTGTCTGAACCCAGCTTAATAGAAACCTTATTTAAATCTTCATATTAAATAGGGGAAGTTGTCGGCAAATAAAACGGTTTCGCAGACCAAACAAATGGCATATA
>NW_018224424.1:98560-103333 GCF_001263595.1 Phalaenopsis equestris
ATGTCATATATTTCTTAGTTTATTTGATCGAGCCTCATTCTCAAGTCTTGTGTTTATCCTTTGGGATAGATACAGCGTATGAGGTATAGTGCTCTTTCATTTAAACAATGAAAAATATGAGGTCAGTTTGATTTCATATTTTTTGTAAAACTTATATGGAATTTTTAAATACCTTTGTACATCACTTACCCCTAGTAGGGTCTGATCACAGAACTTTGCTCATTTCCATTACTGTCAACCCACCTACAAACCATAACTCTTTCAGATTTCAAAATATGTGGACTGACCACCCTCAATTTCTAAATTTAATTAAAGAGCAGTAGAAGTTGTCACAGCAATCCAATCCTCTTAGTAATTTGTGGCAATTGCAAAAAAAGATGGCCTACTATCTTAAGCAATGGAATTGGCACTGTTTGGAAATGTCTGTGAATCAGTGGAGAAGGTTGAGAAAAATTTGGAATCCCTGGAAGCTAAAATTGGGACTGGTAATGTTAGTGAAGCAACATCGCTGGAAAATGCTGAAAAGGTTCTCTTGGCCACTGAAAGATTGGAAGTGTTCCTTAAACAGAAGGCTACAATCAATAGACTTATGGGAGGGGACATGAATACTAAATATTACCATACTTGTATCAAGTACAAAAGGAAATGTGATAACATTCACAAGATTCAAGATGCTCAAGGTTGTTGGATCAACAATTATGAGGATATTGCTAAAAATGCTGTTGAATACTTTCAAAATCTCCTCACTGCACCTCATTTCACTGCTACACCTATGGACCCTCAATTCTTCCAGGAAGAAGTCATTTATACACAGGAACTTCAACTCTCATCCACTCCTACTGAGTTTGAAATCGGGGAGGCCCTTAGTACTATTGATAAATCCAAAGTTGCTGGTCGTGATGGATATACAGCTGCTTTTTACAAAAAAGCTTGCTCCATTATCAAGGCAGATGTGGTTAATGATGTCCAAAGCTTCTTCAATGGTACCCCTCTACCCAACTACTTTTCTTCCTCCAGCTATGTCCTCATCCCCAAAACTACTATTTGCATCAACTGGAATCAGTACAAACCTATTAGTTTGACTTCTATATTCAGCTAACTCATTAGAAAAATCATTGTGGCAAGTTTACAACCCCATTTAAACTACCTAATAAAACCCAACCAGACTGCATTTATCAAAGGCAGATCTATCTCTGATAAATGTTTTACTGGCACAGGAGTTACTACTAGATATTGATCATCATTGTAGAGGAGGCAATCTCATTTACAAATTGGATCCGAGTAAGTCTTATGATACTATCCAATGGCCTTTCATTCTTGAAATTCTCAAAGCCAGAGGTTTCTCTTCAGAGTTTTGCACCTTCATTTCTAAATGGTTACAATTCAATTCACACTCCATCTTGCTAAATGGAGCCTCCCATGGTTTTTTCTCTGCTACCAGAGGGGTCCAACAAGGAGATCCACTCTCCCCATCTATTTTCATCCTTGCCCTGAACTATCTTTCCAGATTGCTGAATCAAGCTATTTCACAGAAATCTTATGCTAGATTTCACCATAAATCTACTATGGAGGTCACACATCTGATGTATGCAGATGACATCATTATATTTTCCCAAGCCAACAAAAATGTTGTTAAGCTTCTACACAAATGTTTGAAGAACTTTCAAGATATCTCTGGTATGACCTTCAACACTTCTAAATGCCAAATCCTTTATAGAAAACTTACTAATCCTATAGCTAGACATTGGATTGGCAACTTTAGTGGGTTTTCCACAAACTCTTTTCTCTCCAATGGTGGAAGAATTACACTGTTAAAAAACATTCTCACATCCTTCCCTTCATACATCCTCCAAGTTACAAACATGAAGAAGTCTACCAAGTTATTAATTGAAAGAAGCTTCAATAGATTCCTCTAGGCTAGACAAAGGAACCAATTACACTGGGCTAGCTGGCGAAAGACTACTAAGCCCACCACTGGTGGAGGCTTGGGTTTCAAAGGCTTAGATCACCTACAAGAAATAAGTATGTGCAAACTTTGGCTCAAGTTTAGAATGCAAAATTCCTTATGGGGAAAATTCGTGATGGGGAAATACTGTACGCACTTCCACCCTAACTTCGTAGAAAGAAAGGTGGGGGACTCCCCCATCTGGATCAAACTTCTTCAAAACAGACAAAAGGCTGAAAACACTTTCCTGTGGGATCTTGGTAAAGGCAAAATTCATTTTTGGCTTGACCAGTGGTGCCCCCAAGATCTTCTCACTCCTAGACCAGCAATTTTTGACCTTAACCTGTTGGTATCTGATTGCTGGAATGGTGACTCCTGGTCAATGGCAAAATTGGTGACTTTGATAGATCCAACAGCTACTGCTTGCATCACTAAAATCCCATTCAACAGAGAACATCAAGAACACTTAGTGATTAATTCTAGTAAGCTTCATAGCATCTCCAAAGCAATCTACTCTAAATGGTACAACTGGTAGGAAGTGCAATGGGGTAAAACTATTTGGAACAACTATCTCACCCCCTCAACGTCTTTTCTAATCTGGAGAACCTTCCACAAGCTTCTCCCTGTGGATGATATTCTCAAACTTAAGGGACTAAGAGGACCTTTAAGATGCCATCTGTGTTGCAAAGTTGAAGAATCAATTCCTCATCTTTTATTTCAATGTAGGTTCACACAAAGGGTCTGGTCAGAACTGACCCAAGACCTGAAGATAAATCTCCTGAATCTGGATTGGGCTTCCCTCCCTCATTGCTGGATTAATTGGGATAAAGTTAATCTGATCACCATCCCATTTCTGGTCACTTGGTTCACTTGGATGGCCAGAAATAAAGCCAAATATGAGGACAGTACTCCAAATGCTCACCTCACTATGTTACATTGTAAAACCTTCTTAACCAACCTTATTAAACATAAGGGAATCCCTGAAATATTCTATAATACCAGTCCTTCTACATTAAAAATAGTAAAGATATCCAAAGTTTTCTGGATCAAATCCACAAACCCCTAGATCAAAGTCAATATTGATGGGAGCTTTCATGGGCAGGGTGCTGGATTTGGACGTATCTTCAGGGACCATAAAGGCAGCTGCAAGTTGTATTTCTACAGCCCTATGCATGCCCAAGATGCACTTGAAACTGAAAAAGCTGCTCTTTTGTGGGCACTCTACATTACTACTCAGATGAAATGGTTTTATATTATGATTGAAACTGATTGTTCTTTGCTTATCCAAGTGGTTGAAGGATCCTTATCTCCTCCCTGTCACATATATATATATATAAGAGTCCCTTTGGGCTATCTTTCTTAAAGGCAAGTATTGTAGAGGTTCTCATCCCACCCTTGCTACATCCAAATTGGGAGACTCCAGAATGTGCTCTCACATGATTAAACATAAAGATAAACCTGAAGAGTACTTTATTTGGGACCTTGGAGAGGGGAAGCTCAATTTTTGGCTTGACAACTGGATGGGGGATGGGATGCTTGCTGACAAGCTAACTACTCCCCACCCAACTTCTACCAAAGTGTCTGATTTATGGAATGATAACCAGTGGAACCTTACTGCATTAAATAACATACTGTATAAACATACCATTAATAAGATTAACAGCATTCCTGTGGATACTACTAAGAAGGACAAACTCATTTCCAAACAAAGGGTTTCTCAGTCAATTACTACTTACATCTACTCCCAACTTCATCAAGGTGAGAACTGTCTCTGGGGGAACTCCATTTGGAACAATTTCCTCTCAACCTCTATGTCTTTCTGCTGTTGGAGAATCTTCTCTAAATGCCTCCCAACTGATGACATTCTGAAACTGAAGGGATTGAGAGGTCCTTCTTGTTGTTAAAGGTAAAGGGCAAGAGGGAACAACTGATCACCAGTTTTTCCAATGTCAATTTGTCCAACAGATTTGGTCAATTTTCCTAAGAAACTTGAAATTCCAAACCATCAATCTCACCTGGAAAAAATTTATATCTTGCTAGAACGAATGGTTCCATGTAAATCTTCTGGTGATACCTTGTGTGGTGGCTTGGTTCACTTGGATGGCTAGAAATAGGGCCAAATTTGATGATCACTTACCTCATCCCTCTAAGGTGGCTGCTAACTGTTTAGCTTTTGTGAAAAAAAGCACATATTGGAGAACCTTTCCTGACCTTATCAAGACCAACCCTTTGGCAAATCAACCTATTTTGGAGCACCCCCTTGTTTACTGGATCAAACCTCCTACTAGTTGGCTGAAAGCCAATACTGATGCCAGCTTCTATAGGTCCTCTGCTGACATTGGAGGTGTCTTCAGGAACTCAAATGGTAAGTGTCTCTTACATTACCAGACTCCTGTTTTTGCTGTTGATGCTCTGGAAGCTGAGGCATTGGCTATCTTTTGGGCCACCTTGATTACATCCAAGACCAATTTTTATAATCTGATAGTGGAGACAGATTCCAAGGTCATGATTAGTATTCTCCTTAATAACATAACCTGCCCGTGACACATTCTGAAATGGAAGAATATAATTTCTTATAACTCTCAGGGCCTTAATATGAAATTCACTTTTATACACAGAGAAGGTAACAGACATGCTCATTGGCTTGCTCAGGTTAGAGCTGAGGCAGACAGACCCAATGTATCCAAGAAACTCCCCCCACCACTTCAACTACTTCTCAAGGGAGATCTTTCTAATCTGCCTTGCTGCAGATTGTTGTAACTTTCTGTCCCTTCATTTTTTGGATTTTCATATATATAAATATATATATATATATATATATATATATA